>NW_010407510.1:63318-76385 GCF_000710305.1 Buceros rhinoceros silvestris | reverse complement strand
CAGCAGGAGCAGCTGAGCTTGGCAAGCGACGCTTTTTCTTAGCCTTCTTCCCCACTTCAAACAGTAATGATTCTGCTTTGAATTTCCCAAATTTCAAGAGCCTCACAGCCATATTTTAATCTTTTACAGCAAGCTGTCTCGGTTGAAGAGTCCAGCAGCGTGCCCTCAAGTTGGTTGATGTTCAGCAATCAATACCATGAGTGTCATCAGGAATCTAATTAGTACAGGTTTTTCTCTCTTCTTCTTCTGCAGAGGAAGAAATAATCTGATCTTGTCTCCTGATTCTGATTTTCCTCAAGTGAATGGATAATGATTAAAACAGTTATTAGACGTGTAAGTATTTGGCTTTGCTTTAAAAGATGGAAAGATGCTTCAGCGAGGAACGACCTCGTGTAACATCAAAAGGGACAGTCAATGTACAGAAGTGGAGCTTGCTCCCAGGAAATCTCTGCCTACTCTTTCCTGACATGGGATTAAACTCAGAAAATGTTTTGATTTGCTGCTTTTGTTGCTTTCTTCTTCACTGATGATATTTTGTTCCAGTTTTGCAATTGCTCATTTTTATTATTTGTAAAAGAAGGCAACGTGCTGGACGTGTTTATGTAATATTTCCCATTAATGTGTGACCCAGCAATTTAGCGTGGCTGAATAATTTTAGGAAGGATGAAAGAAAAAAATCCCCAACAATATGTCAGTCAGTAGAATCTTTTTCTCTCCGTTTTGTCTTTGTTGTTTTTCTCCAAGTTATCTGCTCAGTCTTTCGGTCGTGTTGCTATTTTGAGAAACAAACCAACAAATGACGAAAAGCATATGCAAATATTAGAATGTCCTAGAACTTTATGAAGAGGGGACCATAAACCTGTATATTTTTGAAGTTAGTAACGTCTTTACCTGAACCCGAATGAGTTGGAAAAAATATAAATATATTATTTGCTGACCTTAAAGTTCTTAGAATACGAAAGAGGGCAAACTATGAGCAAAACACTTTCAAATGCATATAAATTTTGGCAAGTGGGACGCGCACTGTCTGCTGATATCCTCCTCAAGTGAGTTTTGCCATCAGTTTGACAGACTTAAACGGTGTAAAGTGTTCTACAGGTAAACCCCTAAAGACAAATCTCCCTTTGGAGATGCCTCGAGCGGTTTAAATATCAGATTTATTTTTCATTTAAATTAAACTTTATAAGTTTATAAGGTATGAGATCCTATAGAATGCAAACTAGTGAGAAACCGTGGAAGTTTTCTGGCAGCACTCCTGCCCCCCTACCTCTCTCCAAGCCAAGGTGAAAAAGTGAACATAACTTCATTTTATTTCATGTTAGACTGGGGGTTTTTTTAGTTCAAAACTTTAAAAAGTGGTTTTAACCACCCTGTTAAAATACTGTGTTTTCCTTGCTTATAATTCTGTAACTTAAAAGTGATTTGAAACTTTGCAAATAGCACAAAATCATTGCAATTTCGTACAGAATTCACTGCATTTCAGTGAAAAATCACCAGGAGAAAGAGAGACTGTACTTGGGATATTTACCGGCAAAAAATTCATCATTGCCAGCTCCGACAAGGAGTGAGGAATAGGATTTTCCCAGGGTGCAGGAGACCTGCATGTTTAATCTTTCATCTGCCTAAAGACATTCAAAGATCTTAATCTTCTAAGGAAATATTCTGCTTAGTTGCAACAGCCTCTCCAGTACCTCTGGTTTAAACTGTTTTACTTCATACTTTCAGGTCTTTCAGATGTGTGTGCAGATTGTTACCAAATACAAGAAATCACAGAATTTCTGCTTATTTGTCTGATTTTTATAAATGTTATGAAGAACTCATGCATCAAATAGATCTGATTTGTTCTCACAAGGCTTCCAGTACAACAGCTCCATGATTTTCTGCTGAGCGGATGCAAATCCCAGAATAATTCACAAAACTCGGTGGATGTGCTGTAGACAAAACCCATAAAGTGCTGAATTCAGTCACGTCTGCAATGATTGCAGCAACATATCCTACGTGCTGGTGATACTGTGAAATGTTTATGGCGTGCTTTGAAATATTTATATTCCTCCTTGAGCAGCAGGGAAGCACCGTTTCCCGGATTGGCTGGCATAGGTCAGCAACAGCGGCGAACTTCAGGGCTTTCATTGCAGAATGAATTACAGAGGTGTTTTTTCACTTCCTTTCTTCTTACTTTTCAATGTCGTTGATAAATTGAGGGAGAAGAAACCTGATGTAGGCTTGTTGTGTACGTATTTATGTGTCTACTTAAAATATATACATATGTGCTGTGTAATAAGAGATAAACCATTTTTAAATATTGCCTATTGTCCCCTAAATGGTGAAGATTTTAACCCCACCTCCCCATTCTGTTGTTCATACTGATCAGTGAAGGCACAGTAAAGAAACTGAATGGAACACCCCACAGACTGGTTTCTAGAATGCAATTCAAAATACTTTCAAAAAAGGTGAAATATTTTGATTTCAGAACACAGCTGAATAATAAAAGACTCTGTGAAAGTCAGGGCATGCTAAGGAATAATGCATGCAGAAACATGAGTGTGGTGTGCTGGAGAAAGATGGGTGGATGAGGACCAGAGGATAATTTATACTAGTATTTTCTAACCTTTATAAATCAGAGCTTGTATTTTCAGAGCTTCTGAGCATGCCAGGTGAAGCGGACAGTTTTCAGTTTGTAGCTGATGAAGACAATCTGTTCTCTGGCTGAAGTGGTGTCCTGGCTTGTCATCCTCTTGAGCTTTTCACTCCTTTCTCTGCAGTTAGCCTGCAGAGCTCTTCCAATTGTTTCCAGCACTTCAGCCATGGCATCGATCAGACACAAGGATAAATTTCACACTTAGAAAAAAATGCTAGCATGACGTCCATTGAAAAATGGTATTAGCAAGAACTGTGTAGACCAGAAATAAAGAGGGTAGAAGGTGCTGGGTCTGCTGAGCTTTCTTATTTAGAAAAGGTATTGCACAGGGAGCAGAGTGACTGTGGTTTCCTGTACCTTCTGATTTATAAACCACTTACTTTCCTGGATTATTTAAATTTATCAAGAGAGAGGTGCAATATTCTGAGTGATGCGAGGGTGCGGTATGGACCCCAGGAAGAAAGGCACTCGGACTCCCTTGAAGTACTGGTGAAAATTCCATGTATTGGAAACAGCATAAGAAGGAAACAGATAACGTGAGATGGGAAACCTGAGCTCAATTTTGCTACGCTGCCTGAGGAAACTAGAAGGATCTATCTGAGACAAGTGCTGTCAGCTGTGTTCTCCATTCACTAACTTTCAAATTCTCTATTTCAGGGAGGAGATGTGATTTCTAATAATCACAAGGGGCCCCTTGGCCCTCACAAGGAGATAAATTCTTTGTTAATGTCAGAGAAAATTACTCAACCTGAGAATTTTGCAAATTTTTGTAGGAAATAGTAGACTCACAAAGGCAGAGATGAGATTTTAAAGGCAACAATGGAAGTAGTGAGGCAGCCACCTTCTAAATCCACTATTGGCCTTTCTTCTCTGTCTCATTTCCATTCCCTCTCCTCTACAGTTTACACTTGGCTCTGAGAAGGTATTTTAGACCTCTTCCCCTCTTCTTTCAAACAGCTTGGCTTTTCACACATCATGATAACTTCTCAAACCTTTGACCCCGGGCATCTATCAAGATATCCTCTTATAATTTTGGTTTGTTATTTTGTTTCACTTTTAATGTCAAATCTACATTCCCAGACTGTTACGGCGAATATAACTTGAAGCTTCAGCAAATTGGTTCTTTTTATGTTCCAGATAAGCACATACTTTGCTGCTCTATGATTTGTATGCATGAACTGCATTTAACCGGTTTACGAGCATTAACACATAAGCAATTAGCATTTAAAGGTCAGTATTTAATGTTTCTTTATCTGTCAGAGGAAGTTTTAATAGCCTACATGTGACATATTAATCTCATTATTAATAAAGTTACCATCTACGGAGGTTTTCATTGTTGAATGAGATGTTTGAGAAATCCCATTTAGAGTGAAGTCAGCTATACCGCAGGATTTTCCTCTTTAGCACTCTCTGGAAAGATGCCAAAGGAGCACTTCACCTTATTTTTTACTGTGAAAATGTTGGTTTACTTCCTGACAAGAACAAAACCATTTGTCCAAATTGATGCCTGCTATAACTCCAGGTAAAGCACAACCATCACAGCTCGTCTGCTAAATCATCGTGGTGGGACACATTTTGCTGTAATTTACGCCCGCATATTTTCATTGTGAACCAACTGGACCTCAGAGAGGCTAAAGAAGGATCAAATTAGGCATCTTAATTTTCAGACATTAGGCTGTGTTAATTAACCGGTGGGTTCTCAAAGTTTCAACACAGTGATTCAAAGATTTGCTGCCGGTAGCTGGATTTCATCTGTTTTTGTACCTCTTCCTGGGGACAGATTTCTTTACTTGATTCCACCTCACTTTCTAGTAGCGAAAGATTGTGTCACTCCCTAGCAAAATCTCAAGAAAAACAACTTCGCAGAGATTTCTTTCCTACCTGCTCAAAGCACTTTACACATTTCTGCTTAATTTTCAGGGGATATGACCTCCTACTGACAAACGCTTCGATCTGCTGTATTGCTTGTTCTCTGCAAGGTGTTTCTTGCCATGTTATCTGTGAGGATGCAATATCACACAGTGAATTTCTGGTCCAGCGTGTTCTCTTTCTATGGCCGGTATCTCTGGGCCCTTGACCACGCAGAGCCCTCTGGAGCCCTTTGGAGCTATGGCTCCAAAGCCTCCAGTTGTCTCTGTAATGTGTCAATGTAGTGCCACATTGCTCCCCAAGCTGCTCTCCGTGTTTTCTGAATTACATGGAGGTAATCTTCTGCTTTTCACAATGTCTGTTAGCCACAAAAGGTGACCGAGTGATCCCAGTCCCACATTTCAACCCACAGCGCGTGCTTTTCTCATCAAAAAGTCTGCTCAGGCATGTTTGTTGTTACTGTTACAATAGCAAGAGTCGAGGAAGGACCACTGATATCTTGATAGAAACGGACGTTTGCTACTGTCTGTGTGAAAAACTTACTTCTCCCTTCACATTCACTGCAGCTTCTTGGTGAGAACACCCACTGGAATATTTCTGTCTCCTGTCTTCAAACATGTGGAGCTTTCTGAGGTTCCTTTTGACATTCTTCATCATCACTAAGCTTGCACAACTGTACCTTGACAGGCTAGATAGTTCTTGGCTTTCCATCTAACATCAGAGGAACGTGTCTTGGCAAGCTGTGTTCCAATATGGGCAGACTTGCAAATGAAACCAGAAACTTGTGCAGTCTCAAAACAGATCTTTTATACCACAAGAGAACGTTTCCTTCTGAATGCAACTTGTCCAGCTTTGCAAAAAAATGCTGCCTGTAAATGAACTTGAATGTCAGCACGATGATGTTGCTTGTAATGTTCCTGCTACACAGCCAGCAAACACACTTCTTGTGGGGACGAGATTCTCGGCTGTGTTCACGGTAGCTGCTGGGTGCACCAATTATTGTCTATTAGCTGGTAGTGGAGTCAATGACGCCTGACAGTGACTGAAGGTCTGCTCTTTCTCTTAATAAATAAATAAATAAACAAACCCAAGTCTGCAGAATTAGATGTCATCGCTGCAATATGTTTTTTTCTTGCACAGGGATTCTTCGGTCTCGTCTCTTTAGACTCATTACACTTTATTATTGTTATTTCTCATTTTAATCACCTTCCCTGTTTCCGTTGCTGTTTAATTGCAAATTGTTTTCCAAAGAGCTTTCCTCTGAGGACTCTGCTATTGGTTTTGGCTGTATTGAAAAGGAAGGATTAAACTTTAATTCATTCCCAATTACAGTAGACCAAAGAATATGAACCAGTAGTGACATAAAAACTTCTCCAGAGGTCTATAACAAATTGAAAGGCTATATTGTTACTCATGCTGCTTGATAAAAACAAAGCAAGAATAAGTAAAAATTCAATGCAGTAATGCCGCTGCTCAGGATACGAGTAGAACAGGAAAAAAAGTTCACTTGCACTGTTTTAAATAGAAACACTAAAATCATAGTTAATATTCCTGTTCCCAAGGTAACCTAAGATCTCTAGATGTGTAGTGACTCAGCTATGGACGGATGCATCTGTCCTCTGCATGTGTATCTCACCCATCGTTTATCTTTTATATCTTTTTTATATCTTATCTCTCCTATGTCTCTCCTTGCAGATGTACCTTATACCTGCCTTGCTGAAGTCATACATATCTCATATAGACCTTCCAAGGCTCCTTGTTAAAACAGAGGAAAACCGTGGTGATAGATGCCGGGTTGTTCTTTGATTACGTGATGGTGCTGTTCCCCACCAGACCCCTTAGTGCTTTTCTAATTTAGAATTGTAAAGAGTAAAAAATCAATACCCACTGCAAATGGAATGATTAATCAGAAAAATTTATAATGCTGGCACTCTTGTTTGATTCCCAGTGTACGCTAAACATGGGAAGGGAAATTCCTACGGACCCACAGATTTTTCAAAGTTTTAATGACTCGGTATGTGCGGATTGAGAAACTTTCAGCAGGCTCTGTTTAGTAAGAACTGTAAAAACTCATTCCTTGGCCTGCACAGATTGTGTACCCTTCCAGCATCATTATCAACAGAAAATCCATCACCTTTCTAATTTACAAAACTAATCAGAGAATCAACAGTTCCAGAGACCAGCCAATTGAGATGCCAGGGAATTTATTTTCACCCCCCGACCCCAGAGTCAGATATTTTTAATGAAAGTACATATAGTCTCGACAAGACCTCTGTCTTGTCATTATGCACTGCATGAAGGAAAAAAAGTCTTTTTTAGTTTCATTTTGTCTTCATTTCGGTCATGTCACCATTGTGAGGAAGACTCCTCTGAGGTTTATAAGCTATCCTTATAAACTGGAACAGAATCTTGTATTCTAAAACATTTCTCAACTACTTCAGAATTTACTTTTCAATTTTGTCAGTGAGAAAAAGAACCTGAGAACAGACTTGCTGAGTAATAAACTCAAGGAAATAAGAAATACATTAATTTTGGCTTTGATTTTTATACTCAGAAAACCTGAAATGCGACATATTTTGGTTGTTTCACTGAACTCTCTTCTGTAATGTCTATCATGATATTACCTGTCTTTAAATATCATCTGTGGTAGATGTTTAGTACAAAATTCCTAATGGCACTTTGAATTCACCTCACAGCCGAGTGACATCAAAGAATAAATACCAATGTCAGTCATTTTGAAGGTTTTTAGACTGTCAGGGGAAGCAGAATGGCCATGGCCCAGTTGTCTCCGTGGCCTTCACTTGAGCCTTGGCAGGTGCTGTTGCATGGTAAGCCAAGATTTATGGGTGACACAGAGAGAAAAAGGAAACAAACTCCCTTGCAGAATCAGTCGGTGCTTCTTCTAGCGCTACTCCTTCCTCCCTAGACTTTACCCCACCTCCTAACTGCTCCTCTGCCGCTTCTCCTCATGCTTGACCACAGCTTTTATCCGTTGATGAATTGTAATCTAAAAACCCAGTGATGAAGAAAATGGGTAATTAAAATGAAGTAATTCTTCCACCTCTTTAACTGATTGTGAAGTTCTCTGTAGCTGGAGGTCAAGGAGTCAAACGGTATAGCAGGCTTTCTAGAACGGCTGGATAAGTTCAATGTTTGATGCATAACTGGATAGTGAACACCATTGGCTTTATCGTATTAACCAAATCAGGAAGGGAGTTTTGTCTCCACTTCGGTACTGCACCATCAGCCAACTGTGTTATGAAGTCTGTGTCTGCAGATAGCCGTATTCTCCCTTTAGCCAATCTCTTTTTACGATCAGAATTCTCCTGGCCTTTCCTCGTATCTCATGTGCTCCAGCCTCCCAAGCCTCTTGGCCCTCCTCTGGGCTCTCTCCAGTGTTCTTGGGGTTTTCTTGCACTGCGGACCCCCAAACTAGACACAGTATTCAAAGAGTTACACACACGTTCAAAATTAAGAGTGATCATTTCGAGCATTGACAAGAAAGTATTGTATGTGGGACATAGAAAAGATCTTTATATGCACAGCGGAGGAAGCAGAGGAAGGAAGTATCTGACCAGGGATCTCACAGTTATGGGTTTTAACATGTTACAGTGTACATAATGTCCTCAGTGCATGTCACAGTCTTTAAATGGGACTTCTGGGGCAGAATCCGCTCTCAAGTGCCACCTATGCAAACACCTTCTGTAGAAGGCAAGGAGAGAATTCTGGTTAATAACAACAGAATGAATAAAATATAAACCAACTCTTCTTGCTGGAAAGTCATAATGTAAAGATCAGTGGGTCTGAATTTGCTGTTTTCCTTATGGAGTAATAAATTCATGGACAGCCAATAGCTGCATAGTCGTTAGACAGCAGCATAATATTCAGCCAAATATTACCATTGCATGTAAAGCATCTATTTGCCTCTCCGTGCAAAGCAGTGAGCTGATGTTGCAAAAGGAATGCTGTGAGTGCTGTGTTTCTGCAACATATTCCAACACCAATGAGGGTCCAGGAATCTCAGTTGCCAGCTAGGGTGCAAAATCTATCATATTTTTCACTTCTGTTGACCTAGGAACAACAGAATTGCCATAACACGCTACAGGAAAGGTTCGCCTTCCTCGGCATCTCTTGGCTGTCCATGAGGAAGGTAAGGAGAAACCTACAGGGACACCAAAGCCTGTATATTCCCACAAATAATACTTGATTTATTCCCAGATAGATCACTGATTTTTTCAGCTAGATATACTTCTAAAGTGCGTTCTTTTTATTGCTCTAAATCCCGTATCTTCTCAAGAATCTTGATTTACCTAGTAAAAGAAGTTACCAATTAATTGCAAAGAACTTATTTTATTATTTGGAAACTCTTGCTCTATAAATCTCCTGTAACTGAATCTCCTAATTTACCTTCTCTTCTCCTCCGGTTATATAGTCACAAACCCCATAATACTCCATATTAAGACAGAGAATTGCTTCTTTGAAGAAGCCTGTTGATAGTAGTGGCATTCCTCTTATTAAATTGCCTGCTAGAGCTGCTGTGGAAGTAATTACAGCTGAAGCATCTTCAGTTCCCCTTGTGAGCCTTTACAAGGCTGTAATTATTTTCTGTCTTTGGACCTTGTAACATCCCTCTTTAATTGTGGTACCTCAGGAAACGTGTATTCTGTTTTCAGTTCATTTAAGCATTGGGTCGGTACTTTTTTGCCCGTTATTGGAAACCTAGTAGACATTTCTCAGGGCAAGTAGCTTTTCCTACTAATCAGACGTGTAAGTGGAAAGAGAAAGAGAAAACAAAAAAGCAGTATTAAGGAAAACCAGCTGACCAAAGCAAGGAATATTGTGTGTTGATGGAGGTCAGTGCAGTTCTTGGAGGAATGATATAAACACCACAGAGTTACCGCTATATTCCCTGTATTTTTAATACAGTCTTTTAGCTCACTGGAGAAGCCAACAAAAGAACCTCATTACAGAAAAGTACTTCTGCAGCCTTAAGTCTGAGTAGCACCGAGGCAGCAACTAAAGAATGAAAGTTCCATGTTTGTAGTATGATGCTGCTTCCAAATCCTTTGGTTCTGGCCTGCTCCCACAGTCCAAAGGTTTGCAGTCCAAGGATTGTAGAGCACACATGTGCCAGGAATACAGAGATCACACGTTTGTTTCTAGTAATAATTCTTCATGTTTTTTACTTCGGGAAGATTAATAAGATGCTTTTTGGACTTTTTTTCTGACTGAGATCTAGTGGCGTGACTTATGTATCACAGAGAAAGTCCGGCCAATGGCTACCTGGGTTTGTTTGTAAAAGAAATTACTGTTTATAAGTAAAATTAGTTGTTTTTCTTTTCTTATGAAGGCTTTGCTTCATTGTGTGCTGTATCCTCAGGAGGACAGAAAGAAGCTGCACTGCTTTGGTGAATCGAGACCCAAATGAGCTGTATACAGTGAAAGCAACACGCACACAGTGTTGAAGTTCTGCTTGTGGGACTCTACTCACCAAGCAACTAGAGCGAAGTTAATTCACATTATGCTTATTAGGTAATAAAAATAATGACTAAAATTGTTTCTTGTGAGGTGATATGGGCAAGAAGAGTTTCCTTTCCAAAATAAAAGAATATGGTGTTGATCCTTTGAGTCAAAGCTCAGGCAATCGATCACGCAGGTTGGTTTACATCTCTGGAGGACAAAGTGCATTTATTACTTAAACATGAAGGGATAATGATGGTGATTTGTTACAGCCAGACAGCAGTGATGCATTAATGCCTTCTATGTATCTTAACTTCTTTATGGAAAGCTCAATGTTAATAGTTCATTTGCAATTCGTAAGAAATAAATACAAGTCACTGACTGAAAATGTCCCACTAACCTGTAACGGGAAAAGGAAGGTCTCACAGGTTGCCACGTCTTTCCCCAGTAGAAGAGCCAAAGGTTATTGCTATTTGTTATTAAAACAATTCAATGTTGATTTGGAAAGGTCAAACAGCAATACTGGGTTATGGGATAGCAATTGGAAGAACGGCAGAAAGGAGTATTATTTCTATTTTAAGTGACATGCATTAAACTGTAAAAATGTATGCCTAGAATCTCTGGATGCTTAGGTTATGCTGCAAGGAAGACTAGCCACCTTGAAAGCCAATATCCATTAGATAAATAGAAAGTATCAATCATCTCTTTTCTTTGAATTATTCAGTGTGCTGCACTGGCCTGATGGAGTGAAAAGCCACTCAGAGCACCTTACCTCTCTGTAAATCCCTTTACTTTTACTTCAGTTTTAAGGGAATTCTGCTTGCCTTTTTTTTTTCTATAAACATGACAGAACACAAAATTATTTTAGGCACTGAATTCATGTTTGCTCAGAACACATTGGTTTGAAGGAGCCCATTGTTAGAGGTCTGAGTCCTGAATTTTCTTCAATTTAAAACCTTTTGTGTCTCAGTTGGAGCAGCTAAAATTAAGTTCCCTAAACCATTTCAAATGGATTGCCGTAGGTTTTGTCTGTTTGTTCGCTGCCTGTTTCTTTGCTTTTACTGTTAGTGCAATATTCATCACTTTCTTTAATCAGCTTTTTCTTCAGTCTCAGCTAAAACAAAGAAATGTTCGGAGAAAAGTTCATCGGTGTCTGGCACACTGAGGTGTCGGTAAACAGCCATAAGCTCCCAACATATATCTCCCAGTCTGAAGAAGGATGTCAGAAGTCATTTGCTCCAGGGGTTGCAGTTGCAGTAGAATAAAATTGTTTTCTTTGCCGTAAATTCAAAACATCGTTTTGGTATGTTAATTGGAATATTCATCTGCCTCGCGTCTAACCCTTTGGATTTAGAGTACAAGAAAAACATTCATTTCAGCACTGAGTAGACATACGTTGGAAAATATTAGGGAGTTTGAGCTTCTCGCCTATTCTCTAGAACACGCTGTTCTTGAATTGTCATGAACAAATAAACTTATGCAAAGCTAGAAGGTCTTTCTGAAAATTAATTATTTACTTTGTAGTAGAAGGACATTGGAAGAAAAACACCAGAGAATCCAGCAACCCTCCCACCAAATGCGCACCCAAACCGACCTCTTCCCTGCTCTATGCATGCTGCTGTATAACACTCTGTAGAAAACCAAACGACTTTGTTCCCCACCAACCCTTACTATTATTTCCCTCCCCAAGAAAAAGCCCAGATATCACAGAATAATAAAGCACATGGGTTTATGTATGCAGGTATCTTTCTGACTTCCCTCTGACATTTCTCCTTTAGTTCGTCTTTTATCAACACCTCTGAGCAGGGTTTGAGAGTGGTAGATATCTTCCATAGAGCAGATTATATGGAATATATTTAATACACAGAGTACTATGAAAACCCCTGGAATCTGCAGCACACACGGAGGTAACGGGTCACCTTATGGGACATTGCCTGCCATAATTCAACCAGTGAACCTGCAATTTCTTTCTCCCTGGATCAACTTTTCTCTCTAGGGTGTTTAGTATTAAGGGCAATTCCTTTTCTGACTAAAGCAACAGCTTTGTGGGTTGGTTGGTTGGTTGTTTTTCCCTGCCAGTCGCTGGACCTAAAGAGGGAGCTGTCCTTTACTGGAGGAATCTGACCTGCATTTTCTAGTGGTATCTGACCTTGCCTTTTCCAGTACCATTCCAGAATGAATGACTGAGAAGTAAAAATTTAGAAACTAGGATTGCACACCAAAAAAAATCACAGAATCACAGAACATCTGGTTGGAAGAGACCTTTAGGATCATCGAGTCCAACTGTTCACCCTGCACTGCCAGGGTCCCTAAACCATGTCCCTCAGTACCACACCCACACAGCTGTTAAACCCCTCCAGGGATGGGACTCCACCACCTCCCCGGGCAGCCTGTTCCAATGTTTCACAACCCTCTCTGTAAAGAAATTGTTCCTGGTATCTAACCTAGATCTCCCCTGGTGCAACTTAAGGCCATTTCCTCTCATCCTGTCACTTGTTATATGGGAGAAGAGACTGACCCTCACCTCTCTACGACCTCGTTTCAGGTAGCTGTAGAGAGCAATAAGGTCTCCCCTCAGCCTCCTCTTCTCCAGACTGAACAAACTCGGCTAAAAAAATCCCTGTAAATGTCTTGGAACTCAGGAATTTTAAAAAATTTTTCCCCCTACTTTACCATTCTTTCAACACATGCTGTTGCTTGATGGTTACTACACACACGACTGACTATTCTGAGAGACACAGCATCTGTTCCCAGTTGCACTGTGCTATATTTAGGTCAAACTTGTTTCCCTGTGTTTTTTGATAACTCTAAAGGAAGAAGGACATTTTTATTGAATGGCTTTAGCAACTCTTCCTTTGAATGAATTGGCATATTAGTGATATTTGCCTATTTATATATTGCAAGAGAGGCAAGTCATGACTTCAAAAAACTATGTAATGTTCCACCTGGAGATAAAAACTTAGTAACTACTATTGCCTTTACTGCCTTCCATCATTCCTCCATAGCATGCAAATAGCATAAAATGTAGAAAATCATGCTTCCCACTCACCACAAAAATTATGTCCCATAAAACTAAAAAAAAAAAAAAAAAAAATCTGTA
>NW_010407510.1:61092-63210 GCF_000710305.1 Buceros rhinoceros silvestris | reverse complement strand
AAAAAAAAAAAAAAAAAAAAAAAAATCTGTAGACTCTATGCTGTCCTGAACCTGTGCTGTGGATTCAAATATTTCTAAACATATTGCTGACCCATAAGAAACTATTCTGCCTGACAACATTATTTCCTTTTATTCCTTTTTTTCCTTAATTCATTAAAAAAAAAGGGGAGGAAATTACACATGCCCTATTTGCACTGAATGAAAATATGAGAATTATTATAGAAGGTGCAAGAGCTGATAGTGCTTTGATCAAAGGTCAACACACTCAACTCTGGAGGCATCAGAGACCTAGCAATAACCTGTAATGAATGGGGAAGAGGGAGGTGGACAGCAGAGGGAAAACAAACAAATCTGAGGCTGGTACTTTTACCCTGGGGAACATGGAGCAGATGATCAAAAAAGGTGATTGACATTGCCTGGAGGAAATACCATCAAAATACCGTCTCTCGGTAAGAAGCCGAAATTCTGCCATGTTCAACAGGCCTGGCTGACTAAGAAACCTGCTCACCAGCATTTTTTTTTGCTCCTGCAGAGCACAAAATCTTTCTGGTATTTGCCATGCTTTATGTAACCTCATCTCGACAAATGACAGATTGTGTCGTTCGGTATTCTGGGAGGAAAACCTCACAAAACGTGTTGAATTCTGTTTATAGAGCTGTATGTGTTATTTTAGGAAACATATAAATCACGACAAGCCCGATGAAACTATCTAGAAATAAATGAAAAGACCCATTATTTTCTACCAGAAAGATGTAGATGCTACATGACTTTTAAGGATGATGCAACCCTCAAAACCCGTCCTTAAAGCTGAAGCTGCCCATACAAGTCTGTTTTGTGGTAGGGCTTTTTTGTTAGATCACATTTTCTAACTTTAATCATATCCCTGTTAAATAGGTAAAATTGGAAGCTCACTCAGCTCTAAAGAACAGACCTGTGTGTTTACCTTGGACACAGCATGCATAGGTCAGTCTTCCCCACCATGCGATCCACCCTTTGAGCAGGCTTAGTTCCGCTCGAGCAGCCCCGTTCAATTACACTGCCCTAAACAGGCTCCATTTGTCATGCAAGATTTCACTTTTCTTGAAAGTACAGAGGACTTTCTCTCAATTTTGATAAATTTCTTTGCCCTTTTGCGAGTAACCCCTGAGGCTCCTATGCGCACAGCTTCTTTTTGACTGCTGTTATCTCAGGGGGTAGAGAAGCGTGTCCAGGCATTAGGGACAGTGCTTTAACATTTCCACAAAAGCCATGCTCACTTCCAAGTGAATTGTGCTCTACAGATATTGCAAATGGTCAACTAGAAGTCATAGACATCGCATTAGTTCTTCCATTCTTGAAGGAGAACAATGAAAATCTCTAATGGCATCCCATTTTAATAATTTAATAAGGTTTTTTTTGATAAGTCTGGCAACACACAATCACAAAATGCGGCTGGATGAACAAGACATGCTCCCCTCCTTTCTTTCTCCCTGTTGGTCACTTTCTATAACAGGCATATTAAAATATCTGGGTTTTTTTAATCAACATATTGACAAAACATTTTCAAACTGAGGCCTCTTAACCATATATGGGAACTCATGATACATATTTGAGACCTTTCTTTTCAACACCAAGAAATATCTCACATTTATATGGTTGCAGTGGTTAATCCCAGCTGGCAACTCAGCCCGACACAGCCACTCCCTCACTTTCCCCAGGTGGGATGGGGGAGAGAACAAGAAGGGTAGAAGTGACAAAACTTGCAGGTTGAGATAAGGACAGGTCCACAGGCAAAGCAGAGACCACACACACGAGCACAGCAAATCGAGGGATTTATTCACCACTTCCCAGGGCAGGAGGTGTTCAGCCATTGCCAGGAGACCCGGGCTCCACCGCATGGAACAGTGACTTGGGAAGACAAACACCATCCCTCAGATCATTCCCCACTTCTGTCTCATTCCCCCACCTTTATCTGCTGAGCATGACATCACATGGTCCGGGATACCCCTCTGGTCAGTTGGGGTCAGCTGTCACAGCTCTGTCCCCTCCCAACCCCTTGCGCCCCCCCAGCCTGCTCACTGGTGGGGTGGGGTGAGGAGCAGGAAAGCCCTTGACTCTGTGTAAGCCACAACTGCTCAG
>NW_010407510.1:58313-61064 GCF_000710305.1 Buceros rhinoceros silvestris | reverse complement strand
GCAGCAGGAACAAGACCATCCCTGTGCCACCAGCACTGTTTCCAGCACAAACCCAAACCAGCCCCACAGCAGCTACTGGGGAGAACATTAACCCTATCCAGCCAAACCAGCACGATAGTGTTGGAAATGCCTGAAAGCACTTTATAAGCCTAAAGAGATGCTTTGTTCCATTAGCGCAGATATTCCCTTTTACACATTCATGCCACCCCTCCAGTACAGCCTCTTCTTCAGATATTTTCACGGAATTTCCGACCGGTTCAGCGGTAGTTTTGACCTGGTTTCCTGTATTCTGTTTTTCCGGTATTCTATTTCATAAACCAAAGCTTCAACCTCTTTTGAAGGATCGTCTGCTGTACGGCAGGGCAGCATGAGTAACTTCACTCCAAAACCGCCCTAGGTAGACATCCATGTCCGTGTCCTAATCTGTGCTCATGCAAAATGCAATCGGATCTTTACATTCTGACAATTCAGGTATTGCAGAGGGTTGAAAATGTTACAGAAATCTACAAAGGTACAAGGATGGATGGACTTATGTCAGATGCAAAACTTTCTTGTGCCATTTTCTTTCTGTTCTGATCTCCCAGGGAGCATGTAGGACACAAGGTAATAAATTAAGCAGAACACATATTCCAAATCAGGGCAAATTCCATGTATTTTATAATGCCTTAGCTTAGATGTATTTTTTGGAAGTATCACAATATACACTTAAGAACACATATACAGACCAGAAGAAATCTCTCTGGACAGAGTGTGTATTTTCTTAATAAAAACTCTTCTAATGACTTTTTTTTTTTTTAGTTCTGAAGCTCTTTCCTGCCAGAATTGAAGATTTCTGTGAGCCCCAGACCAGGATCTCAAACAGGACTGTCACCACCACCTGCACTTGCTTTCTGCCCTTACAACCAGACTGACACCAGCTCCGTACCCACCTCCCTTTCTGCGCTGCATGACTCCTAGTCAGGGGTCTGCTCGTTGTCGCATGGCATGGCTGACCATAAAAGCAAAGTCTGCTAACTTTCCTTCTTGACAATTTGTCAAAAGGCACATTAAAAAATAATTGGAGAGAAAGCACACAGGTTTTTAAAATGGATTGAGTCATTTTTCTTCAATGCTTGACTGGGCAAGTTCCAAGACACCTTTGTCTCTGTTCCCAACAAGGCAGAACTGCTGCTCTTAACAGAAGAAATATTACTGTCTCTCACATGCTAAACTCCTGGGATTTGCTGTTGTTGGCCTTTGATTTAACAGCAAAGTCAACAGGTAAAATAGATACCATTTTCTGGTCGGTCTTTGTGTTTTGGTTGCCTTTTTCATAAATAAGAGTTTTCACGCTGTTGTGTGACTATGCCATAGATGACCAAAATAATATAGGGAAAAAAGCCTTTAGAATGAGCGGTTATGTGAAAATATTTGTAAAATGTGATATTATAAAGTTGCTTGGGTTTGGAGCAAAATATGTATTCAAACACACTAGTCAAATGTCCCGTTGGGAGGACATGTTCTGTAGGAGGAAAGAGAGCTTAATTCATTGTATAGAACATTCTTCAACCAAAAGTACGAGGGCAAAGCAAAACTAACCAAGAGAAACCCCTTTATAGCAGAAGAACCAGAATGGTTTATACCCACTGAGAACGTGGCCTAACGTTGTTGTTAGAAAGGTGAGGATCTCTTAGCTCTGATAATCACGACGACAACATAAAGGATTTATGGATGCTCTGATCTGATTTATTTCTCATTATCATTAATAATCAGAATGGTCCTCAAGATTTAGTCATTGGGGCACAGTTATCAGACAGAAGAGTTTCCCATCGTGCATTTAAATACCTGGCAAAGCAAAGGAGGTGGCACAAAGCATAAGAAATGCGTAGATTCAAATCAGCCTTGTCTTTGACACTGAAGATACTAGGGGTTTTTTTTTTTCTGGCTCCTCTGCAAAACAGTTTTGGGGTGGACATGTGAAAGATTTCTCTCCTAGTTAAAGGGCTACAAATCAAGGTATTATATAAAATACCATTTTGTTTCTTCTTCTTGAAATTCAAAGAAAAATGTAGGGTACATGACATCATAGTAACATAATTGTACAGAAAGTCCTGAATTTTCTTCCTCTGCTGGGGAATTCTGTATTATGTTTAACTGGCTGAGGTTGATGGCTGAGGTACCTGCTTTTACATTAACTTACCAAAACCTATTGACACAACACTGCTGTGCCTGGAATATTTTGGGGACAAAATTTACTTTAACGTGCATATAACTTAAATGATGAGATCAAATCCAAAACACGCCTGTAAACCATTTTGTGGACCAATGAGTTTGTATCCAAGTTGCTGCCTCATGTACTATATTTTCATGCTGTCCCCTGAAATGAATGAAGGGATCAAAGTTACCTGTAACACACAGGGTCAAATGGTTTCCAGCCAGTTATTAGTATGGCAAGATAAAGACAAGCTCAACTTTGGGAATCATCTCTCTGCCTACCAGAAAGCTGAAAATTGCTTCCACATTCAGTGCACTGACTGCCAGTTCCATCAGGGCCAAGCAGCATTTCATATGAGATGGTCTTGATACAAATTTATTCAGAGTTCTCAATATGTTACTTGATTACTGACTTTTGATTAATCCAGTTGATATTCCAGGGTATGAGTCAGCTTCAGCTCCTAAAGACCAGGAAATAAAAATCTGGCTTTGATTTCTTCTTGAATTTTGACATATTTGGTGGTCAGGGACTTTCTGTGGTATGGAGGAGTCTCTCCT
>NW_010407510.1:37747-58201 GCF_000710305.1 Buceros rhinoceros silvestris | reverse complement strand
CTGCTGAAGGCAGGAAAGGTTTCTGCTTGCATGATAAAGGAAGAGAAGATAGAGCAGGAAAATTGGCAGCGTGGAGTAGATACTTACTGCTTCCAACCCAGCCCAGACCCCATTTGCATAAACAGCTTGTGGTTTATGCAGTGATCCTCTTGTAAGCCCTGCAGACAAAGACAAATGTAATTAGGAGGTTCACATTAGCCAAGGCCTTGATTTGTGTTGTTGGGTTTGGCACACCTACAGCCTCCGTAACATCCAAGCCTCATTCTGAATGTGGCTGTAGCTGTTGACTCCAGAACAGGGCAGAAGAATGTGCTCTTTTCCTACAAAAATTCAAAAAGCTCTCATCATTCAGGAAAGCTGGTGGTACTGCTCTGATTATTTATTTATTATGTTGGGGTTTGGTGCAGTTTAACCAGTGTCTTGAACTATGAAAGATATTGTGGTTATTTTTTTAATTTGTTTAGAATTGTGTGTCAATGATTCATCTGGCCTGTGTCCATATGCTACTGAAAAGGGAATTAATCATTAAACAGGATCCATCCAGGTTTTTTGAGAAATGAGTATCACTGGAGGGCTGGGAGAAGATGAAGCCAGACGCTTCTCCGTGGTACACAGTGATAGGATGAGACACAACTAAGACTAGTAGAACACAATTAAATGTAACTTAATTATTTAATGTCCAGAAACGTTGTGGTATCTCCATCCCCAAAGATTTTCAGAACTTGACTCATCCACTCTTGGAGCAGACTGATCCAGTCTGACCTGCTTCAAAAAGGGCTTTATGACCTTCAGAGCTTTCTACCAACCCAAATTACCCAATGATGATTACAGATGTCAGGTTCCTCCGGTGGTCACGAACCTGATCTTCTTTTACAGTGGGAGGGACTTTGCAGTGGTCTTTTAAAAAAAGAAAGCAAATATCTTGAAATTAAGCTATTTTTACTGCATAATCAATTTAGATAAGTTTTGTTGCCGCTTTCTTTAAAAATAATGACATGTTGCCCCTTTTTTATTTACCTTTTTTTTCTTTTAAATAATGACATTAGAACTTATTTTAGAAATTCATAAAGGATCAACTAATACAATGAAAACCTTTCAGGCAAAGTGCATGCGGAACTAGAGTGGACTGATTAGCCAGGATCTAAAGTTTTCCGTGGTATATCTGTTGATTTTTTTATTCAGAGATTTAAAGTTATTTAGCATCTGGGACTGAAGAAAGTTCCAGAATTGGAAAGACTCTAGTGGCAGCTGGATTTATTTTGTGAAAGCTGGAAAGGATACTTAAATACTGAAAACTGGAACAGCAACTCTGCATTGTGCCGAGATGTGGCTTCAGGGAATTAAAAGCCCAACCTTTCCTAAAGCGCTTAGACAGGAACGTTGGAGTCTTTATGGGTATCAGGGGAAGGCCTTCGATTACCTCCTCTAAACTGGAGCGTTTGTTTTGCCTACACAAGGCTAATCAATTCCAAAGGGAATCATTACAAATAACCTGGAGTTCAGCACCAGCAGATGCTTCCTTTCAACCCTCTTCCTGCTATTAATGCCCAAGTTTAAAGTGCGTTCTCTGTGTGAACATTTTTAATTAATAGATTTCTGTATGTGCATGCATGGACAGAAGCTGCCTCCTAAATATAGCCAAGCAGTATTTTAGTGGAATAGCAAATACTGAATAAGACCTTGTCTTGAATCTCCTACAGACTGGTGGAGACCTAAAATCCCCCAAAACTTCAGAGAAGTTTGATAGCTTTTTTGGACCGAGCAGACGGGCTTAGTTTCCTGAGAACAGGTATTTTCTACTTACCCCATCAGATGCTTAAAACTCCTGTTAAAACCTAAATGATCAATGTACTTTGGTCATGGAAGCAGAACCTCTTTTTTCCTACAGGTGTTGGTGCTGTCATGACTGCCACTTACTTTGTTATTGGCTCTCAGAAGAGAAGAGGTCTTGGTTTTCCAAAGCTGCTGTTTTAAAGAACTCCAATCTTTTTCTCCAAAGACTAAATCCACCTGCAAGAAGATTTTAAGTCTCCTCCTCATGCATATTTGCTCCCTGACTCTGTTGACAGAAAGGCTGAATTCACTGCAGAAGTTCCCCTTATTTATTGAAGGGAAGGATTTTTAGACTCAGATACTTTTTAAAAAAGGAATTTATTCTGGGAAATCAATAGAAGCCCTTCATATTGGCTTCTGTCCACTTCAAAGGGAAAAGTGTGAAGACAACAATATACACTTGAGGGCAGTATTTTTTCCGAGAATTATTAAAGTGGCTCCTGAATTGAGAAAACAATCTGAGCTGCAGATGAATGGGCACTTTCTCATCTTCCAGAAGCGAAAGAACTGAAGGCAGTGTGGTTTTTCCAAGTGTTTTATTTGGTGATTCCATATAAGATTTTCCTGAGCCACGAAGGAAACAAGAAAACAGCTAGGTTTGGTTTTATAACAGGGCTGGAGGTGCCCTTGCCTTTTGCCTACTACATGGTTGACCTACATCGCTTCAACTGGAAGTCCAGTTTTTCTCACAGAGGGTGAAACGCAAAAGCAAATTCATTTTCTGTATTTGTCTTGGCAGGGTAGGAGGCATGTCAAAATCATATGAGATAGTTCATGGCAGCTACAGAGCTGTCCAAAAGAATCGAGGAGATATGACTACATTACCCTCAGATGATTAGAAACCGTCTCTGCAGAACCATGTGGGAATACACTAGAGATATTCAGGATGTTATCACTGTCCCACTGCTCAGTGAACGCTCTTGGGCAGTAGATGCCATAACAGCATCGGTTTTGCATGCCTAGTTAGCGTAAAAAGCAGGGTTCTCCGAAGATTTCAACGGATCTTCTGCCTTCTCTCAGTTCTGCCATTTTCAGTTACATGAAATGAAAACAAGTCGATTCCAGGAGACAGAGGTTTAAGCAATAAATATTACAGCCTGTTGGCCCTGTGTACATATTGTGTACGGGGTTTAAATTGAGCATTAGGTGTATATTTATACGTATTTAACATTGCAAATCACTACATAGTTCTGCAGTCTTGGTGTTACTTCAAGAATTACCTATAGAAAGGAGAAGCATTTTGATAACACTACATTCCACGATTTCACATTTCGTAAGAAGGCTCAAAGAACTGTGTTTCTTGTAGATAATGCACAGCTTTCTCACAGCTCCTATCTGAGACTGTGGGGAGTGTGTTTCCCTGTTAACATTAGGGCCGCCAAATTAAAAACAAACGTTTGGAAGAAAGAATAAATTAGGATAAAAATTGCAGCTAATGTCGAATAGTGCTGTTTGGCCTCTCAGGTGTAAAATCACAGCAAGATTAAAGTAATTGGACATGCCAAACCTGCAGGCTCCATTTTTGATGTACTTTATGTAAATGTTAAAATCAAAATAAATGGCTGTGAACAGTGTGCTTCCATTACTGTAATGACTGTGAGATCAGCTACATTTACGAGCCCTAATGTTATTTTTAAAAAGACGAGTTAACAGGGACAGAAGGTTGAAAAAGAGAAACTGCTGAAGACCTCGAACTGCCAAACGGTATGAGAAATGTTCTCGGTACAGATGGGGTGCTGCTTTCCCCCCACGATGCTCTTTTGATGAATTCCATTTTAAAATTTAATTAGTCTGACTGTATTTTTGCAATATTCAATATGTTCATTAGACATTCCGTATGAATTACAAAGCAAGTCCTAATAGGAGCGCTAAAGTGTGGTAAAAACAAGGACTAACCATTTTGTTTAGGTCACACTTGCAATGCATATTCTTTAAAATTACACAGATACACAATTTTTTAAAATTTCTGCAGATGGTGGAATGTACAGAATGTTTGACAATAATCTGAAAATTGTAAGTGACTGAGGTTTTTTTTTTTTTCTAGCTTTGCATTAAAAACAGGGAAGATACAGAAGTCAGGAAAGGAAAATTGTCATTTTGGAATATCCTGTATATGAGGACTAACTGACTAAACTTACGCCTCTCAGAAGAGAAGGATAAAGAGGGCTGAAATTCAAGACTAGGGAATAGCAGTTCATTGACATAAAAAATGTTAATTGAAATGAGTATGCAAAGATCCCCAAATGAGTAGAAGGAAGTACTTCGCCATTAACAACATAAAGACACTGTGGAACTCACTGCTGCAGGATGCTGGGAGACCCCTGCACTAACTGAGAAGCAACTGAGAAGTTTGAGAACTGTTACGTATTTAAAGACAGATTTAGGAAGATCCTGACAAGAAACGAGTGTGTGCTGGGGGGTCTGTTGTGGGTGCGTGATGCTGCCTGCTGGCAACCACTCTTCTTGCAGACAACCAGCAGCCTAGTGTGGCTGGACAGGAAAGTCTGTTGCCACTTTTCAGATGCAGTCGTTTTGCTTTATTTTCTAATGACATAGGAATATTCTAGTGTATCTGTAAAAATTTAAAGTACTTTACACTCAGAGAGTCTCACGACCTCTTGTTTCAATGCAGACATGACATAGAATAGTTGATACTATCTTGATTTCTGATTAAAAACTATGCAAAAGTGTAAACTTTATGTGTTTCAATATATACATCACAGCCTAGGATGACACTCGATAAAATTCTAATTTTTTAGGTTAGCTTTCACACACACTTAAATGAATCACAGCGTGGTACTGAGAAAAGTCAGTAGATGCAGCTCCTTGAGGCTTGCTAAGAAGGCAAACGTTAGGCGTATATTTAGAAATAAATCCTGGCCCATTTGAATCAGCGTGGATCTTGCATTTATTCCAGCAGTTACTAACGACATTGTCTGCAGTTGCCTGAGCCATCTGCAGGACAAAGAGTTAGAGAACCCAATGCAATTCATAACCGTATCTACACCGGAATATGTAGATGAATGCATGCTGCACCACGCTATGTGCTGTGGCTGCAGGAAAACCTGAATTTATGAGCTGTGTATATTCCCCCTCCAGCCTCGTTTTTCATATGCACTTGGGTTACATGTGTAAATGGTTTACAGCAGGGTGTAACTCCCTTGATCTCTCTCATCACGGGTTTGTAGTAATTGGCCTATTGGGACTCATCCCTGTGCAGATACAACATGAAATTATTTTGGCCCCTTACTCCTAGACTCTTAAAAACAATTCTTACAGCTATGAAGTGCAGCTATTCCTGGCGGTGTTTGATTCAATTCAAAGGCTTACTAAACTAAGAAGATCTTTCAAAGAGTTTGGAAAACTAAAAATTAAAGGCCATGGAAACTCTAATAAATCTGCAAGAGAGTCGGGCAAGCCATTCACCTGGTTGTTCTAAACAGCACTGAAACCCCGAGCAAGAATTGCATCCAATTTTAAAATGTTTGTATTGCAACTACATGGCTGTGGGCAAAAATGTTGCGGTTATAAGCTAAAGGCTGGAGTCTTCCTACTCTGAACAGTATCGCCATGTGCTCTTCTACTCTCACGCTATCCAGCGCAAAAAGAAATTGAAGCCTTGATCCATAAACTACGCTATTTTAGTTAATCTAACCTTGTGCCAATACCCAAAATGCACGTGTACAAATCTTTTCAGCTTCTATTCTAGTCAGGTCTGTGCAAAGGGGGATAAAACCCTACAGTTTTCCATTCCTTCAAATGAAATCAAGTTACTATTATCAGAATAGATTGAAGATGAATTTTTAATCAATATTATAACATTTAAATAATTAAAACCCAAACCTAACAAACCTACATTATTTCCCCAGAATGCCACCACTTTATAGAAAATTATATCATTCAATTTTTATCTTTTTTAACAAAAAAGTAGCACTGGATACTTCTGATCTTCCTTACCAATTACTCCAAGAGTTTCAAATATGAGCATTTTAGTTTATATGGAAAACAGAATTAAAGAGGTGCAGCTTCAAAAAAACTACTCTCAACCAAAATTTGAGCGTATGCTCTTTGTCCTGAGCCCTCAGTTTAAAGTTGTACTAATTTTCTGTTCATTCCTGCAATTTCAAAGAGTCTACCAAGGGGAAGAAGAAAAATCACCAGCCATTTTACTGTAACTGGGAAATGAGTTATTATAGGTAATAGTTAACCGTGATTCTAAAATTAACTTGCCAAGTCTTCGATCCACAAGCCAATACCTTAAGAGACAATTAAGCAACAATGACATCAGCCTGCAAGATGAGGAGAAAGGCAGGGTAGAGAGTTTCAAAGGCTGCAGCGAGAGGGAGAGACAGCACCGAGAGGCCACGAGTGGAGCCAAGTTCTCTGTGAGGAATCACTGTGCTCTGAGAAGGGAAGGGTGAGAACTGAGACTGCTTTGGAAAAGAAATCACTGAACGCCACAGATCTTGATAGTTCCCCTGCAAAGAAAATGAGCTTTGCCTGAGCCTGGATCTGTTATCTTCTTAAAATGGAAGTTCCATCTTTTTAATGCAAATAGAAGCTGTGAAGAAGATTTTGGAAGGGGGTGATTTAGTATGTTTTTGGAAATCTAAGCCCCTATTCAGAAAATGAAACTTGTTTACTACAAGGAAAAAACACCCCACTTACTATTTCTGCTCGAAGGTTGTAACACTGAACCAAACTCACAACGTTGAGATTCAGTACAATATTCAAGCATAATTTTTATTCTAAGGATAAGTTTTCTATTTACTTGCACAGATTGAAAACGATTTCAAGTAGGAGTGATGCATGCATTTATTTGTAAAAAAAAGCACAAATGGCTCCAATGTGATATTTCACAAATAACATTTTCATTGGTAACAAACTTCTTTAAGTCTGCCTAGTGTTGTTCATCCAATTTTTAGATGCATTTTGCTCATTCCACTCTTCTTGCACACTGGGACAAGTCTTATTCTTTAATAAAAAGCAAAATTTGGTCTTTTCTCTCTACTTGTATGCAAGGTGATTGTCACTTGAGGAGAGAATAGAAGGATCTATCTTTAATGTGTATTTCACATTTCACGCTCTCCCCGCCTTCCCCAAAACCCCCACTAAGGTAAAACCAGTTTACTTGGGAAAACACTATTTAAAGTGAAGTTCTTCGTTGGACTAAATTTAATTTAATGTTTACATTCAACCACCTCTCAAGAAAATGCAAAGCAAGCGATGATACAACTGATCCTCAAGCTTTGAATGTTCCAGACTCCAGCAGCGGTGTTCAGGAGGTGGTTTCTCAGAGTCTGCTGCCCTCCACCTCCACCTTCCCACCCCAGTCGCGTTACCTGAAATGGCACGTACCAGTATTGGAGGTACTGGTGATGAGGCAGCTTCCCAGCCTTAAGGCTGCATCTATCTGCAGCCACAGGAGTACTCAATTTTCCTTGTTCTTGGCAAGTTAAGAGCTTTTCTTTATTCCAACAGTGTGGGGTGGGGAGCTTACCCTGGGGAGAACCCAGATGGATGGATTGAACACGGCGGTGCCTGTTCCAGATCTGAGACCACCAGCAGTTTCCCACTACTTTATTCCATAGTGGTGTTTATAGAAGTCACCTGATCAGCTGAGGTTGGACACATACCCAAGAAGAACGACCATCCGTGTCCAGTTTAAAGTAACTCTTTACTGACGACCATTTTACACCACCATTAGAGCAAGAAGATGCCTTTTGCTGTATGATAGAGCCAACGGAAAAAGAGCTTCAACTTAAAAATGCCGTGGACTCTTTCTTATTATAGGGCTTGTCCTATCTGCTTATCTCTAATGTCAAATCACAGTGTACTCTGCCTCAAAGAAGAAAAGAAAATCATTACTGATTAATTATGTCAACTGTCGCAGGAAATAAGCAATTAGAACTTGCACAGAGGGCAAAAAAAATCGATGGTACTGGTCAACTTTCTCCAACAATTAACATCTGGAAGACAGGAGCACCGAGGGCAAAGACTAATCTGGAGCTGCCAAACCTGAAATACTTAATGAACCAATGAGGAAGAGGGCTTCTTACTGTAACAGCCTATGAAATAATGCAGTTACCAAGAGATGTACAGCCAGACAAGTAAAGCAAACCATTAAAAATCCTTTGGAGACGAACAATGGGGAGTTTTCTGGTGAGGAATTACACACACCATGTGCTGAACTCTCCTGTGCTGGCATTAGAGTACAGGAAGTACCACCTTGATTATCACAAAATCGTTTTTGTTAGAAGAGACCTCTAAGATCATCAGGTCTTTGTATTAAATGTTCTATATTTAATTATATTAAACATTCTTTCGTTTGGGCTTGCATTTCATACAAGTCAAGTCTCAGGCTTACCTGTAGGGTGCTCCTGCAGATTTTCCTTGCTGTGCAAAGTATTGGTAGTTCTTTTTCTTCCAAACTGGTTTATTCCTCTTTTCCAAATATGGATTCTTTCAGCCTTTCCTCCCCCCCCTTTTTTTTTTTTTTTTTTCATTTTCCTATTCCTATCTGTGTGCTTCTGGTACATTATCCCATCTTCCTGTGTCTCTCCTGGCTCATTTAGTCTCACTTGCTCTTTGGTTTCGTGGTTTATAAGCGAATTGTCTCCTGTGCTTCTAAGGCTCAAGTGGCAGCTTTGACATACAGTAATATTACATTATATTTTTATTATCCTAAAGCTCTAGTTGGACTTCCTTTGAGGTCCTTGAAGAAACATTTGACATTAATTTTTTTTCCATAAAAACACTCAGAACGTTTTGTTTTGCAGAACTGTAAGAGAATTAGCGTTGACAGTTGAGAAATAAGTGGAATTTCATCATCTCAACTAGACCTGCAAGAAACCTGAGGATTACCCTGAGCGTGAATTTCTCCTGAAAGGAAATAGCATGTTTGGAGTTTCATGTCCCTTCTCATAGGTCCAGACTCATTACCCTGAAGACAAGACATGAAAATAAGTTATGCAAGACTGGTTTGAGATTCCCATTGTGTGAGATGGTGGCACATGAACGGAGTTTAGAGAGGGCCTGTATATACTGTGATGTGATTGGCAGGTTTAAATAGCCCATAGGTAAAGCTAAGCTCTGATGAAGATGCATCTCAGCAATTCACTTGACAACAAAAGTAGTAAAGACAGAATAAAAATAGAAGCACAATATTGACAAAAGATCCTTTAAAACCCATGTAGCTTTCACACAAGGGGCTTATTAATTTTTTTCTTTCTTTCTATTTACATCCAATTATCACGAAAAACCCAAAAACCCAGAAAACCAAAAAAGCCAAAACCAACCTAACTTTCTAAATTCTAATTTCTAATTCTTTCTAGCTAAAAATTAAAAACACATATAACAAGCCAAGTTAACAATGACCAGGTGAGGAACTGCAACAGCCCAGCTCATCTGCATCAGCTGCTCAATATGCTTGGCTGGACTTGATTGTTGTGGTAAGTCCAGTTACACTCTGAAACTCTTATTTCTAAGGAAATTCTGCACGGGTGTGCTCTATGTTCTCTCTTTATGTGTTTATATATGTGTGTGTGATTTAATGGTGAACAGCAGAGTGACCAGTCAGTAGAAGGAGGATAGGAGGAGAGACCGAAGGTCTCAGAGCCATGTTATCAGAGAGTGCTGTGAAAGGAGGTGTCCTTGATCACCAACCTATAAAACCAGGATTGGGTTGTTTTTGCTGGCTGTGTTTATGTGAGTGTTTGTAGAGACATTGTCCTCCTGTTTGTTTAGCTGTTTGTGAATTCCCACCAGGAAGGAGAGACTCCTTGGTATTCTTCAGCCCACTGCATGTGGTAGCCCTTAACAACGTGGCTTTATCACTTTCCTCTGGGAGGTATTGCACTGTGAGAACACAGGTCTCCAAAAGAAAAACAGATTTCTTCCCAAAACAAACATGGATATGAATTTTACAATAATAGCAGCCTGTGTGCTCAGCACAATGTGATCTTGATCTAGTCCAAAAGGTGAGCACGCTCATTTTAGAGCTCATCTCGTGCCCAGGAAAAATGAATGTTATTTGTTGGGGGGGAAAAAAAATAGACTGCTCAGAGGAAGATGGTGATAGAAACAGTCAATACTATCACTGGTGCTGGCACTGGAATTGCCAATGATTAGATACTGTTAATACCAGGAAGCTGAAAAACCACTTAAAGACATTCTGTTTGCGATGCACAAAAGGGTAGTAGGGGAAATAGCCACAGCTACACCTTCCTGCAACCATATTAGCGTGTTTGTAAGTGCTATGAAAATGGAACTCTGGAAGGGAATGGACCGTGCACGACTTTCCCTTCTCCCTATGAATTTTTTCTTCTTGAAGCAAACACTCTCCCACACTCAAGACCCCACTTCACACTTCCTGAAACTTAGAAATTAGATGTGGCACATTAGAGAGAGAGAGAATAATACCAACTGATGAAAGGAGACACCTTACCTGTCTTTATCTTCTTGTCATCACCACCACCATGACTGCTGCCTGGCAGCACAGCTAGCTCCTCAGAAGTACGGTACGAGAGATTATTCTGACACTGGGCTTTTACAAAAGCCACCTCTGAAGCAATTCACACTGACTTAGTGTTGACTCCAAGGAGAAGACTTCCAAATACACCTTTGGAACTGGGCTAATTGTACCCGCTGGAGTTTTCTTGTGCAGTTTTGTGCAGTTTATTTGAATTCTATCAATGGCAAAGACAACTTAATCTCAGGTTTTCATTTGTCATGATTGATGTTTTTTCTGTACTAGGAATGATTTTTTTTTTCTGGCCAGAGGTGGTGCTTTTTTGAACTCAAGAAATCTATCTGTTAATACATATTCTCAAGGATTAATTCTTGAACATACGCACATGTGGTTACACATGTTCATATGGTCGGGAATATCTACACACACTAAGAGACAATTATTCAGACAATACTTCATTTGAAAATAAAATATACATTTTGTATACTTCTTTCAAATTCAGATCAGTAACTTATTAGATTGGTGTTTACTCTTCAGATTTATTATCTGTCTGAGTGGAAAGTGAAGGGAAGAAAGCTTCTCAGATCACATTCTGTCTCGGTCTGTCTGTTGTAGACTTACTCCAAGGTGAAGAAAAGGCTAATGAAAACAGCTGACACATACAAATGTCTTCAGCTGTATTAAAAACACAGCTCTTTTATTAGACTGGTTAAGAAGACGTGAAATTTTGGTCTTTAAACCAATAGAATAATGTCCATTTTGATTAATCTAGATTTCTAAAGTGACCCCATTAACAATCCCCATCCAGGAAACTTTCACTGGTTATCATGTTCTCTCTTTCACCTTGTGAAAGAGTGATTTTTATAAAGCCGTGTCCCTAGGACAAAGTTTCTAAAATCAATTAAAGAGGCATAGATTTTAAAGGCAGTCAACCATGCAAGGGTAAAGGACAAGGGGCAAGACAGAAGGTGAAATGTATCATTGCAATGGAAATTTCAGAGAGTTTCAGTTCATCAGAACAGTAAAAAATCTGTGCCAAACTGAATTATGGCTTTTCATCCCCTTCTGGACTTACGCCAGCCATGAAGGAGACAGTGACCTGAATTTGGTTTTATTTGTACAATAAATTTTCTTGCCCCTGTTCCCAACTGATTTTTGTCAAATGAAAAAGTGTTCAACTAAACCCAGTCTTCCAGCTCTGGAATAAGTCAGTAAATGGAAACATGTACAGCCAGGAGGAGTGTAACCCTTCATTGGCCCAGGTCAGTCTGGTCTCCTGTCTTTAATAAATTACTAGGCCAAAATACTACTAATAAACTTTAAAGAAATAAACTCAGGGAGTCTTGCACTGGCTCAATACTTGACATCAACACAGCATTAAGACAGACTTAAAATTATAAAAGCCTTTTATAAGAACTTTCCCTTTTGTATTACATAACAAAATTTATAAATCTGGGTATTTAGTAGAGTCTTCTGACATGACTGAACGTTTTTATGAATGATCTCACTGAAATCCCTAAAAGATAACTCCTTTTTTTCACTGAAGAGAATAAAACCTGTCAAACTTGCAAAAGTTTGACTTCTCTGGAAAAGAAGAAAATATTTGCTCTTAGGATAAGAAATATTATGTACAAAGTAATGCAACAGTGAGCTCTTCTGGGGAAAAAAAAAAAACAGGAATCTCTTCAATTGATTTCTTGTCTCCTCTAAGAATTATACTAACACTCAAAATTATATTGTTTTTTCTCTAAATTCAAGTGGGTTTTCCTCTTTACGTGTTGCCTCCAACACATATATATTTTTCTATACAATCTGCAGTTATATGTAAGAGGACTGGGATCATCCTACTTTCCTTGAAGCCACCTATTCTTTCCCCCTGTGTAAAATCAGAAAGTCTGGGTGAGTCTCTCCTATGGAAAATTTCATTCTAATGTTCTGAATTTCTTCATCAACCTGGAAGTTTATTATTCTTGTGGGTTTTAATGCTCTGGGACACTTCAAGTAATTAATCTCACTACTTTATGGCAGAAATAAAGCAGAAAAAATGAGCTGTTATGTTGTGTAACTGCAAGATTTTATGGAAGTTCTTCCTTTCTTTCTTACCTCTAAGGAGACTGACCCTTATCTGATGTATTTGACACATGGTCCTTGGAAGCATTTGGAATTTCAGATTCTTCTTTAAAGGAACACCCATGCGTATATAGACATATGGCAGAGCTGCAGGTCCAAGAGGGAGGTTGCAATAGCAAGCGCACCTGGAATATTTTTAGTCTTCCCTTGTCGGAAATCAACTTTCTTGCAATATTTTTACTAGAGGAAAAAATTGTTTCTACACCTTCCCCCCATCACCCATGAAAAAAGACTTTTAAAAGTGAATGTAAAAACGATTTAGAGTTGCAGAATTTTTACTAAAGAAGCAAATTATAAAATTGAGGACAGGCTTTCTTCTTTATTACTGGTTCGTTACCAAATAAAAGCACTGAGGTAATAGTGAGTGCATGATGACATGTTGTATGCAAAGGACATACCTGAAAGAACCCCACCAACAAGATGGCATGTCCCTTACCATGCAGTGTCCCAAACATGAAGTCCCAGTTCCTTCTCAAAAAAGCAAAGGAGTATCTGCAGGGGTTCAAGTCACTCTCCATCCACATCCAGTGGTTTCACTGCAGAAAAACTGGAGGGAAACTAATATACGTGACAAAATCCCTTCCCTCCTTGTTCACGTTTTTGCTTTGTGGTGGTGGGATGGGTGTGTATAGAAGGTGCAGTGCAGGCAGCAGCAGGATGATACAGTACCAGACCACCCATCACCTTTCTCCTGCCCTGTATTCCCTAATAACCTGCAGGAAGGGGTTTCTGGTGACTCTTTATGAAGAGATGGCTGCTTTCTTTGTCTCGCAAACAGCAGCAGGATTTCCTTTCTTACAGCCTCAGCTTCTCATTTGTGTGACCCCTGTTATTGCTCTCTCTGGTGCTATGGAAGCCAGAAGTCTTTACTCTTCAACCAAAAGGTCTTTACATTTTTCTTATAGCCCTCAGTCATCCTTTCTTGTGGGATATGAATCAATCTTCAAATACTCTATTGATCTGCCCTTAAAAACAAACAAACTGGAATAAGTAGCTGCATGAAGTGCACAGAGGAAAACTTCTCAGTTGAACCAGATGAAGTGCAGTCAGCACAGTGATAGAAGGGAAAACAACCTGAAGGCAGCAACAAACGGTGTCCTGCTCTGCCAGGGCTGTCAGTAATGCTGACAGTTCGGCTGCTGCTCACCTGACACTTCTATGTGCAGGAACTATTCTCCAGGAAACTCCAGCTGAGTTTATTTACAAATCAGACCTCTTCCTCCTCTGTTTCTGTTTCCAAGGCTGCTGTGTATCCCCCAAACCAGAGATGGCTACAGCTCTTTCTGCACTAACAATCATTATGGTGTTGTGTCACCTATCCAAACCAACACGTGTTCTCCTACAGTACGTGCTACTATACATATTTGTGTATATGTATCCTTTCAAGGAATTTGTCACCACAAAATTGTCAATATTCCAATGGATGCAGATGTGCTGAACTTCTGAAATTGCTGTTTACAGATACTTCTTTTCTTTGCATGAGGACTAATGGATTACCTCAGGAATTGCACCATGGTTAACTACCTGTGATTCAAGAAATGAGAAAAACAAAGAGAATAATTGGAGCAGACACACAAGCACTAGGATTGAGAAGGGTGCCAGACCTAATTTGTCTTCACACATTCAGAACTGCCTGTACTGCTTCCTTGAAAGCTTCAATTACCAACCAGACTCTGCGGTTGATCCTTTTTCTTTGTTTTCCTTAACCCCAACGTAAACATCTCCACTGTGTTTCGGAGCAGTACAGATATCTTGAAAAGGAATGTATCACACTTCCAGTCACCTTTTTGTCTGGAGACATTAGGATATAATTAGCTCTACTTACCTTCTTACTATGGGCTTATGCTCTGTTCAGGGTAGAAAAAAAAAATCAGTTAGCAGGATTGATTCCTTCAAGTGTGCAGTTCCCCTAATGAAGTGGACCTCTATAACGCTCAGGAGAATCCATCACAGCACCTCAACACCCTAAGAAAATGATTGCTGTCTGAGTGCATCCGAGTATCACTGTCCTGATAAGATTTTGCTGGTCCACAGGGTAAATATTTGATTTAATGGAGCAGCAAATTTAAAATGCTAAATGTCATTTCCCAGTCTTCCCAGTAGTCCAAGGGTTGTTCACTGCAGTTATTTTTCCTTTCTGCTCAAATGTAGTGAGATATAAATCTGAAATGGAAATTAACACCAAGAAAGAGATGCTTAGCTTGTGTTCAACCCATGCAAACCTGAAAGCTGAGAATATAAATAAATATAATCCATGTGTGCCCTTACCAAAAAGTAAAATTCTCAGGTATATTATATATTGAAATCTTTTAATGTGTGTTCATCCCAGGTGAAGAGGCCTTTCATGAAATGAAGGGCAGATGCAAAACCAGATAGCACTAACTGGGAGGGGGAAATATATAAACACATGTGTACATCCCTAAACAAACATACATGGTCTTCTCAGTCCTGATTTTCACCCGTCATTTTAACTCAGATCAAAATCAGTCCTCTTGGACTCTTCTCCTAAAGGAAAAAAGACTTTTAAACAACTTTATAAAGATGTTTTAGAATTGTTTACTTGCTCCTTCAGCTGCTCTGAAGAAAGATTGTAGCCAGAGTCCTTCCTCCTCTTAAAAAAAAAAAAAAATTAGTGTGCTACATTCAGTGCTTATTTCAGAACATGTTAAAGATTTTTAAAGTGTTTCTCAGATTGCATTTATCTGTCCTTTACTTGCCACAACTGGCAGCTGGATTCTCCCACTTCATGATCAAAGGCATATCCTGATTTAATTATTTAAGAAACATAGCGTTATTTATTCTTTGACCTCACATTTTAGGGCAAAGCTTATTTTTCCACATAAATTTTAAAGCGTTTCCCTCAAGCAGTATTCTGGACATCACAAATTAACTACCAAAATTCCCAGTGCTGCAAGAGTTATAAAATGTCCTTGGGAATGCTGATAGTAGTTTAAAACAACTGAGCTGCGAAAGGAAAGGCTCTGAGCTGACAGCTCTGGCAGCTGCAACAAGAGATGTCTGGAAATGGGGGTGAGAAGAACTCTGCAAGGCAGAATGGAGGAAGCAATACCGAGCTTATTCTTAAATTATGCAAGGCTGTATTTTCACCCTTAATTCACTGTGCCTTCATCTCTAGGGCCCAGTGCTAAAAAAACTTCTGTTTGAAGGAACCTGTTGGAGGTAGCTGGGTCTGGTGGACTTGGGTATGCAGGGGATCCCTGAGATCAGCCTGTCTATGTGTGACAGCCCCGTTTGTCTCCTTGTCCCTCTATTTTTCATCCTTGTTCCTTCCTCAAACCACCACAATGTCTCCTTTTCCCTGCCATCAGTCCTTCTCCTATATGTCTCATCACATCATAATGGATCAGGAAATATGTTTCTGCCAAGGAAACTGTAAACTGGAGAGCTGAGGAAGAGCTCACTCAGAAGTTCGGTTGCAAAATGAAGCTAAAAAGAAGTAATGCAGCATCACTAGAATTCAGGTGTGAACTTCCCCTCTCCACAGCTGGTGACAACCTAGAAATGAGAACTGAAACTTCTTGTTTGATTAAAAATCAGATGATATCCACCTCTTCTGATACATACCTCTGGGTATCTATATATATCAGAATGCTGGATGACAGGTGACCATGAGAAAGTGCTTTGCTAACAGGCATTCAGCTGACATCACCAGGATAGAGATGGACCAAAATAAAGACCCTTCAGTGTTTTTTAGAGAGGTAAAGTCCTCCCAATACAGCTCTCTCATTACTCAGACCTGATCCTAATGATCAATACTGTCTAATGAGGTAGATGTAACCTTTGGATTCCTGAACACCTTAATTCTGATGTTGTAAGTTATCTTTTTAACCAGACAAAGTAAGTGCAATGCACAAAAAAGCAGAACACGCATAAGTATTTCCCCTTCTGTGTTGGCAAAATCTGCTTAAGAACTGCTTCTGAAGCCACCACAGAATTAAAAGCATATGTTCCCAGACCTTTTAAAAATTGTCCTAATAGACAATAGATTTTCATGGGAAACTTTTTGTACTGATAGATAAATGATGAAAACTCTGTTGAAAGACAAACATCATAATGAATGTGCTATGCCTATAAATCACTGCTTATAAGAGGCCATTCCATCTTGACATTAATGGTATCAAATGAGCTGTAGAATGTATATGAATTAAATTAGAGCATAATGACATTTTAGTGTTTAGAGCTACATGACTCAATTAAAAAGGGAAAGGTAAGTACATGGATTTAGGCAGAAAAGGGAACAGCAAAAGATGCCGAGAGAAGAGTCACGTTCTTGCATAAGTCAGGTCACCTGTGATATTTTAGCTCGTAGGTAACAGACTGTCAATTTATAAAAGGTGTTTCTATTTTAGTAAGGAATGTGAAAGGGTGGTAACGACATGCACCTTTCAGTTAACTGCTCTGGCTACAAGTTTTGCAACACGATTTACTCAGAAGTGTTTTCCACCAATATTTTTTAATATAGGGAAGAACAAGCTGTATTTTAAACCATGCAGTCAGTGTTACAACTCCGTTGGATTCATGCAGTCGAAGTTATGAGGTGGATTGTTAAATCCAGTTAGAGAGATGACATCAAACTACTCGAGCACGTTGTACTATCAGAGTTGTTTTGCATACACCACACAAACTTCACGTTCACAGCAATGGCAGGTGGCCGTGGCTTTCTATGTATATCCTGGCACTTTCAGATAAGCACCTTCCTCCAATATAAGCAATAATGTTTTAAGGGTTCATTGCTATCTAAAGCCCATCCTTGATGACACCTTCAGATAGAGCCAGATTATTTTCTTATTATTCATAACAATTTTATTAAGAAAGCTTTCCTTTTTGAAATATTTGTGCAGAATTTGTGACAAGCCTTGCTATTGAAAAAGGTAAGAATTACTGAACACACGATGAGTAGAACTCCAGCTCACACAACTGGGACGCTTACAGGCTACTCATAAGCTTGTTTCAGGTAGTTCTTTGTTTCTTACTGTAAAAGGCTTTAATCCGAATCATCCAGCAGATTTTTACAGCAGAGTGCAGGTGAAAGCAGAGCTGAGTAATCGGGCAGGGGAAAGTGCAAACCATCTGTGTGTGTCAGTCGTGTAGTAACACTTCTACCAAAGTACCACCAGCAGATTTCCAGATGGGTTATGAAAGATTTCAACTCCCTTGAAGAGTTAATGAGAATCGTACTTTGAGTCCCTGAGCAACACTGCGGTGGAACAGGCTGACAGTTCAGGTGCGGAATGATCCACCACTTGGTTACTGTGGGAAAGTGAGCTGGAAGACTGGAGATGAAATAATGATGTGGTATGCAAGTCAAGCTCCATGAAAGGTTCACATCCTTGGCGGTGAAGAGGGAGACATCATTTGTCAACAGAGGACTTTGCGGAGGAAGTTTCTGCAAGCTGCCAGAACACACGGTTGTTTGTAGCCCATTGCAAGCATTACTGAAACTATCACCTGTAACGAAAAGGAAGGGTGCTTCTCCCCCAGACTGGGAGAGTCTGCAGCTCAGCTAGGCTGCAGCCACCGCAGCCAACTCATTCCCTACCAAAAAGATACCACCCAAATCTCAGGAACGCTGAATTATAGTTACTTCAAATTATTCAAGCAAAATTTGTTTGTTCGCAGGTGGTTTTGGTTTTTTTTTCTTTGTCATGTATGAGAATTATTTGTACAGGTACTGATCAGTGCAGAGGCCTGAGGAACTGACACTCCTCTCTTGTGCGTATGACCTTTATAGCTGAACACAACACTCTACATCATGAAATGCAGACCAGGCTTCACATCAGTGTTCAGCCTTTCATTAAGAAATGTTTACCACAAATAAACTTGGAACTTCTCCCAGCAGTGTGACACTGGGTTTCTGTAGCAACAAGTCTTGTCTATGTCACGCTCAGTGGCTCATTTTTAGTTTATTAATTACTGCCAGCCTAAATGTGATCGTGATAATTTTATAACACCTATGTTCATTGGCTGGTTACATCACATATGATAACCTGCAGCCAATACAATTACTTTTACGGCACACTGGGTTTTCTGAATTATACAAAAAAGTTCTTTGCAAATATTTTTAGGAATTATTTAGTATAAATTTAGTGCATGAACAATATATTATATCTGCCATTGGCTGTGTACCTTGATAAAATTCAGATGAAGTCAAGTGGCTCACAGGCAAAATATTCTTCCGCCAGTGAAAAGTCAGAAGAGGATGACAGATTCATAGCAAGAGAAACACCAGATGTATGACTAAATGTTTCATAAAATATATATGCATGCTTCATTACACCACAGCCAAGGAAAATGTGCCAATGCAAAAGAAGAGTAAGATTACTCGTGTACGTGTGCATGGATCAGAGCTAACCTTCCCTTTCTACCCCCAAGGCCCATGGGCACCCACAGGCTGCACTGGCCTTGATCTGACCCCAGCCCCCAGCCGGCCCACAATGTGCCCTGACAGAAATACCGCAAAGTTTATTCCCCCCAGATGAGTCACGAGTTAAATTGGGTTAGAGCACTGAAAGAGTTCTCTTCAGACACGAAGTGCTGCTATCCAAGAGAAAGGGTTCTATCAGGGTGTAATGTGTGCAGTACAATTCCATTTTCTGGCCCAAGAAAAAAAATAAATATTTGAGGTCACTGAAGAAAAGAATACAGTAAATATTGGAAGAACCTCAGGGGCCACTGGTAGTTGATCACGAGTGCCAGTAGACGTTCTAAGGAGTAGCCTAACTTGGTCTTGTTGAGTCTGGTCAGATTTTGCACAAGGTGTTTATTTTCAAGTGTGCTTGTCCAAGTGTCAGCAAAGGTAGGTCAAAGGATTGTTTATTGTACTGATCACTGGAAGAGGCCTTTTAGTCTCCAAGTAGAATTTCCTGTGATATTAATAGATGTTCAAGGCTAGGGTAAAAACCATTCTTATCTGTAATTAATTAACCTCATCCCTAAGACTGGCAAAGATACTGCACTCAGCACTCTAAGTCAGGCACCCCAGAGCGTTTGCTGTTCAGCTTGTCCTTTTAAAGTATATTTAAAAAATAAAGCAGATGTTACAAAGCCAGATATGTCTTAAGGCTTGTTAAAAAGTTCATACACCAAATATGGTTTTCAAAGACTAAACAAAATTGAAATCTCAGTTCTACAGTGCACCGTATGATGACTTTTTAATCCAATGGAAGAGAGGAATTCCAAGATAGTGTTGGATTATGACATTTCAATTCATACTGAACTTGCTTGGCTCTGCAGGTCAGTTCTAGTATTGTGTGATAACTGACTTTGATATCAAAGTAATAATCCTCCAAAAGGTCTCTGTCAAACTAGTTCCTATAGCCAGGTAACAAAATTCTCAAGTGTTTTGTGTGAATATGTAGTGGGAATGGAAAGAATGTGAACAATAACTACCGTACAGATCATGATGATATGCATGAAGTCTTACGTACAGCACCCATCCTCCTTCCACACCTTTTCCAAGAAGATACTGTTGAATGTGGAGGATTCAGAAAGGAGTGATGAAAGCAATTGCTGTGAAGAAATGCTCATCAGATAAGTATAGAGTATTAGAAAATTACAGAAAATACCAGATGCTGTAAAAGAAAGCAGGGAGGATGGCAGTGAACACTCCAGGAATTAGATGGGAAATAGCTGCTCAGCAGGGGTTGCAGCAAGACTGAAGTAGCTGTCAGTGAACCTGGTAGAGGAAGCCCAACACTGCCTGGCCTAGACAGTTAATGAAGCCAATGCCTGATGAAATCTGAAAGAGTTGACACCCAAACAGCCAAAGAGAACATCATCCCCAAATCTCTGTTCTGGGTACTCTGTTTAACACCGTGGTTTTTGTTCAAGCCTACCTAGTAGCTAGAGGTCACCATGAGCCTTGGAATGATAGCTGAATTTCTGTGTGGATTTTCATGTCCCGCTGTGGTCAATAGCAGGACACTGCACATGTCTGATGTAGGGCTGCAGCGATCTGTACATAGGATTTCTTTATCAGTTTCTTTTTGGATAGAATTGAC
>NW_010407510.1:24865-37610 GCF_000710305.1 Buceros rhinoceros silvestris | reverse complement strand
TCATGTGACATAGGCTCTGTGCAATTTTCTAAGGGCTGTCCAAGGCTTCCACGACATGTAATTGCAATCAGAGCAACTATCTATGCCATTTTCCCCATCTCTCTGAAGTGTGATGACTGACTTATGCCTATGAGGACTAACGACCTTCTAGATTCCATCACGGCAAAGAAAGAGCGATGATTACTTCAAGGTCTGCAGTGCTATCCATATAACTTGTCGTTCTGGACCTTCAGGCTAACACTTTGTTCAGGCTCAGTCTTGTTACTGAGTTACTTGTTCTGTGTCCTCTGGGCACCTGTTAAATCGGGGTTCTGTTCAAAACCAGTCAGTTCCACCTTAGGTTTAATGTGCTACCAAGCTGGGTTTGTCTTCTTTTCTTTTCCCGTGTCCTAGAAGCTAATTGACTTCAGTAGAGTTGTTTTTGATGCAAGGTGATGGGTGCACCAAGGAGGTGGCTCTTTCATGTCCTGTATAAATATTCACAGTAAGCATTGCGAATAGGGAGCTGGAAAGTCATTTTTACACAAATAATTCAATACAAATTACACAAATGTGTTATAGTATAGAACCACATCTGTGGGTTGTGCTACTCGGTGTATAATGCTCAGAGTGAACAGACCGCATCCACGAGCAACGCTGTCTAAACGGAATTAGTTTGGGATGGGGGGAGCAAGGGCCACTGAGACAGAATTAATATTCTCCTTAGCAATGCAGTACATCCCAAAGCATAGCCAGTATTACCGGTAAGACACAGCGGGAAAAACTGCCGCCTTAACATCAGTCTCAGAAAGGATGCTTTCAAATTGCGGAATTAAACCTGACAGCAGGGGAGATAAAAGCCAGCCATTTTGTTTTAAGTTAGTCTGGAAAGCCTCGGAGATGAGGCTTGACAAAAGAATGTCTTAATTGGAGTCTGGCATCTCCATCCTTTAGTAGCTGTGGGACCTCACTCCTGCTTTCATTCCTTCCTGTATATTACACTTTAGGATCCCAATTACACTCCTAATGTAAATTAAAATGTAAATTAATCTGTTTACTAATGCAGTTATGCAAAGCGACTCAGCTTCTACTTTAATGCTCTAAAAGTAGAAGGATTCTTTTAAACATGTCGCATATGTTATTCCTTATTACCCTGAAATAAATAAAATCTAATTAAATAAAAGCTGGTTACACTGAAATCATTAAGAAATTGCTTCAGCAGTAAACAGTTCTACCTGGTGACTGGCTTCAATGAGCACAGGTTGGAAAGCAGTTTTTCCTCCTTTAAATTACATGTATAATTGGCTTCGGTTAAAAGAGCTACCTCACTCGCCACCATTTCTCTCCTCTAAGAGCCAGTTAATTTCTTACAGTCAAATTCAAAATTCAGGAAGAAGGTAAGATGGTAACGGAAAGGATGCAGTGACACCTGTGAAGCTCTTTGAGAAATAAGTCGCAGCGCTGGATATAGGAAAAAAATCCAGAGGTCTATTTGAAAGCAATGGCTGCGATTAAAAGGACTCTGTGGTTGTGTGATAGTTGTAGTTGTTGTCAGATTGGCAGATTGAGCACAGGAATAAAACAGCCAAGGCTGGACTTCCAGAATGGTAGCTTGAATTTCTTAAGAGCTGGGAATTTACAGAGGTGCCTGAACAAGATGATATCAAAACCAGTCATTGCTCAGTCTGCTGATGCAGCATTTTTTCATGGGAGTTTTCACATTTGACTGTTGTCATAAACTCCAAGAATTTTGAGTCAAATTTTGAGTCAAGAAAAGCCAACTGGATATAACCTTTCTTGTTCAGAGGGAGGGGTCTCATCTGTCCTCTCCTTCCTTCCGAAGAACCGGGTTTTCTGGAAGTCGCCACCCATGCACAGGAGTGTTTGTAAGAAGTGCTTGCTGGACCCACACTGCTCACTGCTCTCCGAAGCACTGAATCACACCAGGGAGAGCAAATGATGTGATTAACTGTTCTGGCCACTTCTTTATGGGAAATAGCATTTACTGCATCCCAAGATCAATGAGGAATTTAAAAGGCCTCCGAGGCTTGAATGAATTTAGTACATTAAAATGCAGTAGCTATAGGTAATTTTAACAATTTGCTTCCTCGTGAACATCTTTTCAATCTTCCTGTTGGCTTTCTGTAAGGTGGTTCTCAATTCATTTAACTAAGCTCTAATATAAATAGTTTTTTATGACATAAAGCAAGTTCGAGCAGGTGGCTGACCAGGCATCCTCATCCTATTATTTTTATGGAGTCGCTGATTAATTTTGCTTTGAAAACAACTTCCTTGGTTTTATAGACATTTTAAAACATAACTGCATATTCACCGGGATCAGTAAATGTTAACAATTGTGAATAATTTCCTGATTAAGGCTTTTAACTCCTTGAATTTAATACCTTTATTATGAGATAATTCTTTTTCTCTTGCCCTTTATTAACCTGATACATTAATCAGCATTTGCACTGCTGTTCAAAATTCTCCATTTCTGGCCTCCAAGGTAATGAGATAACCTCGAATCTGCTCCTGCTAATACTTCTTGACTTTTTAAGAGGAATCTCTGCGCAACTTCAGAATGCAAATTAATTATTTACTCAAAACACCAAGGGTCTACGCATCTTTTCAGCAGCGGCTGTGTATCTCCAGTCTTCCAGCCCATCACAGGCAGAGCTTTGCTCCTGATAGTTTATGTTTGTGGAAACGAGCAGACCTTTCCCCACAAAGTCTCTGTACTTCATACTGTGATAGGCTAATCAGAGAAGTTTACTGTGAGATAGTTGTGTGATTCTTCCTTTATATGGGGATATAGAAATTGTCTGTTCACCTCCAAATTCCCTCAGGCTGTTTTGCAGTGCAGAGTGGAATAAGAAATAGTGTGGGTTATCCTCTTCCCGTTTAAAATGTGCTGTGGGTTCAGGCTCACGGCGTGTGATAAATCAGAATTTACCTGCACTATGGGGCTTAAACATCCAATCTGGAGGGGCAGAGCTGCGCTCCTGTAACGTCTGTCTCTGCATTAATCATTCTCTTATTTAACAGTGGTCAAGTTAACAGGTTTCATAAAAACCTCATATCTATAGCGAAAGAAAGGACTGGATGTCTTTAATGTCAGGTTTAGGGTATTTGTCCTGCTGGGAATGTTTAATGCTGAACTTTATTTTTATCAAAATTTAGGGCACATTTGTATTACATGTGTTTGTATTACTGAGCAGAATTTCTAAGCAAAATGACAGTGAGGTAGTATATATGGGGAGTCACTGGTGTAAAGGCATCGTGTCTGTGCAGTGCAGACATTACTCTATATGTCTACGTGTGCCCTCTACTAGGTCATTATCTTTTATCTGTTGATGATCCTAGAAGCAGGTCATCTGTGTGATCAGATTGAGTGAATAAAACTTTTTTTAGGAGATCAGGAAATCTCATCTAGAAGGTTGTTAATAATACAAATCACCTTAAAATAACCCACAACCAATCAGGATCATAACGATGGCTCCCAACAGCGCAAGCACAAGACAACAGCAGGATGTCCAAGCACAACATGGTGGCACAGGCCCAAGGGCTATGAACATGATCACAGATGTTTTCTGACAGAACATACGTAAAATAGGTAGTAAATCTAGTACATAACGTTTTAATTGGCAGCTCTATAGAGTAACCAATCCCTCTTAGAAAATATGCAGAGGAGATCTCAGGCATCACGAAGAGGAGGAAACCCCCAGTGCTGACTTGCTGGTCTTGGGAAAGCCTGGGGATGTCCACTACTTGCTGTGAGCCCCACACTTCCCTGCCCCCTAACAGGAACTGGTCCCACAGACCTCAGGACCCAGAGGAACAGGGGAGGAGCGAGCATGAAGTCAAAGAAAGGGGTAGAATTGTAAGTGTCCCTGTCATTGTTAAAGGACTAATAATGAGTCTTAGATTAAACCAAAATGACTTCATATGAACTGACAAATTCTAGCTGTAGCACGAAAGCTGTTTCTTTAGCTCACGTGGTATTTCATCTGGATTTGATGGTATTTTCAGTATTTCATCAAGGGCTATCTTGTAAAGTTTGAGTCTAATTATTGGTGAATAATTTGGACAGTCTAAGCTGTAATTGCTGATGCAGCACCACACAGAAGTGCTGGTTTTCTTCCTGGAAACTAGCTGCTTTTTTTCTTTTTTTCCCTCCAGCTGATATTGCTGCTGTTCTGAAACCAGCACTGCTCTGAGGTACCCCTTGTTACTTCATAAATTCTGCTTTGGTGAAGTCTGAAGCAGCATCCTGCACACTCTCTCTTAACTAACCCTGAGGTGAGACAGCAGCAAACCTCACAGCTGTTTCCCAGTTCAGTTGTGAGTATGCCGAGTGAGCCTGGGTGTCTGCTTCCAGAGAGGGTTAGAAACGCTGTGCCCTCCAGAAAGCCGAGCGGCTTGGTGTGGTCCTTAGAATGCACCGCCAGGTAATGAAAGTTTAATATAAACTACAAAACCAGTCTTCAGTGTGGAGACCAGAACAACATCACAAACACTCTGCCCTCTGGGTCGTGTTGTATTCCCTATATTTTTCTCCTGGATCACATTAATCTTTCACTACACTGGAGCGCAGACATCAAGGCTGCTCTCCTGGAAAACTTAATGACTGTGAGTTCATGCACTGGGGGTGCAGGATGCTGATTTTCATTCCCTCAGGTGGACAAGTAAATCCATCTTCCAAACCAGACAACGCTCTAGTGCGTTTTATGAAGAACCTCCATGAGGCTGTTATAAAAATAGGACCCTATCTAACGCTACGATGTGATCCCTCCTTCCCGTGGCTCCCCTGTCAGTGCTGTCCTGTACCAGCCAAGACCTGATGCATACCATCACATTTCCACCACTCCACCTCTGATCCGTTCTTTACCTTGAACACAATCAAATAAGCCCAGTTTGGGGAAAGAGACTTATAAGAAGCTGGACAAAGAGTAGAGAGGAATTATTTCCCTACTGGAATGCAGAATTTCCTCTAAAAGATTCCACAACCGCTAAAGCACTGGCAGTAAAACTGTCTACGGGTTCTACTGACATGGTATGAAGAGAATAAAGCATCATCCTTTAGTTCAGTCATTGGGTTTTCTTTTTCTTTTTTTTTTAATTAAAGTTTGATTTTTTTATTATTTCAGCCAGCAATTAGTTAAAATGACAGACTTGTAATCTGAGGAGAGGCTTATGAATTTTGCAGCTCATACAGTCTTTTCCAAGCTTAAAAATACCTGCAGCACAGTTTTCTTATCCAAAAGACATGAGACCTGGGAGTTTCTACTGCTTGTCCAAAACACACCAGGAGAGAAGGGAGTGGACAAGCTTTGCTGAAACACCACAGCAATGAAAAATCTTAAAGCTCAAGCAGAGGAGACAAAACTGTCAAGAATATCGCTGTTCCCATAAATTAACAAGTGTTGTGTTGGCTGGGCACTGCTGAAGGCGTTTTCCCTCTTCCAGGGAGACGCATCTGAAAAGAGACAGATCTTGCTGTTTTCCCAGAGGCCCTTCATGCCCATCTTGGAGAGCCTCCCGCAGAGCCTGGGCTCACTGCCCACCCCCCTGCCCCACCCAGCAGTACCGGCTGGGGGAGGTAACGCCATACCAGTATGCCATCCTGCACAACCCGTAGAGAAAGGTGCTTTCTCCACCGTGGTTTGCTGTAGCCGTCTGTCATGCTGGGCTTGAATACCTTGCAGGCGTATTTAGCAGTATTTCGCTTTGCCATCTGGAACAGGCTGTCACCCCACTCTGGGCTAATGAGCTTGGGTGTCCCATCTGGTGTAATGCTTCTGAACTATAAATAGGGCAGAAACTTGGGGTTTTTCTTTCTTTTGTATCCATGTGTTGAAATGATTCTGCACCATTAAGAGCGTTGCTGGTACAACTGGACTAGGTATGCGTGGAGAACGATTGTACAGTCCCAGAAAGAGCCATCTGGGTCTACTGATGAGTACGACTTCAGAGAAGTCTGCAGTGAAAGGATTAAACATACACGTGTACTTACTCAAATATGAATGTGCCAGGACTACCTGATTTGTTGACTTCAAAAAAACAGATAAGAGTGTTGTATTTTCAAGTACATTAGTAACTTTAAAGCTCCCACAGGCTTAGGAGGGCTCCTAGCACAGATTCTTCCTCTCATCCTTCAAAGGATTTCAGAGACCGGCCCTGTCAGTGGAATTCTGCACAGGGGTCATCTCAAACAAAAGATTTGTGTCACACTCAGCCTGAAACCCAGTTTAGCATCCTAATGTGTAACAGAGAGAGAAGAAAATAATTGCAGTGTTACAACTGATAGAAGAGAGTTGTTAATTGTGACTTTTGTAGACATGCTACTGGACTAACTGGCTCAATATCTAGCCCTCAGCTACCACCTCAATTAGTTTAGCTGTATCAAAGTGTATTTGATTTTTTTCCCTATGTATTGCTGTTTGACTGTATATTTGCTGTTCAAAACAGTAAGTATACATTTATTACACCAAACCAGATGTGTTCAGCTTGGTAAAACAGTGCTGAAAACTCAACAGCTGACAATGTCAGGAAAGTGATACCGCCCGGTTTGTGATTTCCCCTCCCAGTTTTTCTCCCTTTGTAATTTAAGCAGAGACGGTAATCCTTCTGATCTGTACATAACGATTAGAGCTGCTAGAAAAGACGAAGAGTGCTTTCATTTGACAAGTGCAGCTGTAAGTTCATCGAGGCATACATCTACAAAAGATGTGTCATGGCTAAAGATGAGGAAAAGCCTCTGGTCTTTGACTAGGCACAGATGTACGAAAGGTGGCGAGTCCCTAACTAAACTCTGCAGCTCTTTGCTACATGCAAAGTTACCCATGAGAGGTTTGAGGAGTACGTTTACAACTGGGGTTGGGAAAGCTGGAGCAAAAGAATGCAGGCAGCTAGTATTACCTCATTCCCTAAACTACTCAGCTTAGGGGAGAGGAGACTAAAAAGATGTCTTCACAGAGGCAGTGGTTTGCATCAATAAATAACTGCTCTTAGAGTCTCTGTCACTAAAGCCCCATGAACCACAGCTGGTTTCTACCATCAAAGACTCCATGTTTTAGAGGTGATGTTATGTGACGTTATGTTTAGAGGTGGTAGAGCTCACCTGCACACCCATCAGGAGCTCAGAGAGACAATGGCGTGAGGGGGGACTCAAATCATAGTGTACTGGGCTACTGACAAGGCCCTTAACAGGGGCCATCAGGAGAGACAATGGCGTGAGGGGGGACTCAAATCTTAGTGTACTGGGCTACTGTCAAGGCCGTTACAGGGGCCATCAACCCATCAAAGGTCCATCCATCTGCACAGTTCCAAAGGTGTGCAGGGATGCACAATGGAGGTAGGGACCCAAAGCAAGGGCTCCCAAAGGGAAGAGCACCTTGACTCCTCCCAGGGCTGTGCCAGCAGAGCCATCAGCCCCAGGGCCCAGGTGGCACACCTGCCACCATGGTCACGGGGAGCAGCTCTCCAGATCACCTGTCAGACTAAAGGGGTCCCTGCCAGGGGGTGGGACACATTCTGAGCTGGGCTGCAGGGGAAAAGCAGACTGGGATGGTGTCATAGGAGAGATCTTTCAGACAGATAGCAGTCCTCAAGCCACGCACCGCGAATAGGACAGCCACTTCACCCAGCTGCTCATCCTGCCTTTTAACAGTTGCTGCTCCCAGGACAGACTCAAATGTCGCGTTCCCTTGGTGTTTTCTTTCCCAGGCTTTTCTTTCCTCACAAGCTGGAGGAAACACTTCTTTTTAAGCTTTGTGCTCCTGATGCAAAGCCTTGGACTGGCTGATGCATTTTTCCATCCTTCTGTGTTTCACAGGACGAATAACAGCCCTTGCTGTTGCACATAACATCTTTTCAGAAAAGGAGTTCTGAAGTGCTTTTAACTGGAAAAAGTATCTGGTGGATATATGTACTACTTCAACAGTTTGACTGTTTGCTGTAGGGCCTCTCCAGAAAAGCTAACATTTACTGACCTTCTGCAAGCACTGCTTGTAGCAAAACGAACACGTTAAACAACAGGAGTTAATCATGAACCCTATTCCAACTGCACTAGAGGACAAACTCCACAATTAAAATGCTTCACAGAAAAGGTGATATTAGCACTTGCTACAGCCTAAGAAATAGCCACAAAAGATGTTGCTGTGATGCAAGTCTGAGAGATACGGATGGTAAGATTTCAAACAGTATTTTTGACAACTTTTCTTGCAGAAAAACTCAATGTCAGAAATTGAATTAATTTTGTTCTTGTTGTTGTTGATGATGTTGTTGCAGTGGTGAAGAGTTTCAGTTGGGGTTTGGTATGGTTTTAATGCCTCAAAACGATGGCCAACAGTCCCCACGCAGCTGAAGAAAAGGTTTGTTCCACTAGGCAGTGTATAAAGAATTATCTTGGTGATGTATTTTTAAGAATCCAAATCTCAATTCACTCATTTCCCTGAAGAAAACTCCCAGCTTCTTCCTGACAAGAATATTAGGGGGCTGCAGCATGAGCGGCTGAGCTACCTTAGTGGCAGGAAGAGTATTGGCCTCTTCTGATATGCAATGTCTGTTTTCTAAAAAGGAAGCTCACTGAGTTATGTTTGTATCTCTTAATTCTTCAGCTGTGAACTCAAGACACTGAACTCCCTGGTGTAACCACAAAGCCCCTGGCAGGGTCCTGTTGAACTTGAATGCACAAGAGATGCGCTGAAAAGCACCAGCAAAAAAAAAAAAAATAAAAAACCCCAATACTTAAAACCAGTTGGGAAATTTCAGGAGGAACTCCAGGGTTTATTCTGCCACAGTTGTCCAGTTCAGGACGTGATGGAAAGTTCCTCAGTGCCCCTCAACCAAGCAGAAAAAGACTCAAGTTGGCACAGAAAATCTGGAGAGTCCAAACAAGAAAAAGCTGGAAGAGCATCTGCATCGGTTCTCATATTTTAACTGCTCCTCTGTCAGCTGGATAAAAACGCCTATCTCTGAGCGTGGTGATCTGAAGCTGAAATACAGTCCCCAGACTGCTGATGAATTCCACATCAAGCCATGGGGAGAAATAGCAACTCTTTCCTGGAAGGAAAGGCAGGTAGTGAAAAATCTCTCAGAACACTTGCTGTGCATCGTTCTCTGCTGTATCCTGCCCGGAGCTTTACACCACCTCCTCGTAAGACCAGCGGTCTCAGATGGCATTTATGCCGCAAGATAAATGAATTCTTCTTCATCTAGATTTCATTGGAAAGGACAAAAAAGAATGTATAAAACAATGTCTTAGTGCTCACTTGACCCTCATTTTGCTGCTCAATAGCTTTCCATTTTCTATATTTTGTTTATGTGTGCCCAAATTAAAACCTTGAGGGTTCTTAGAGCTTTTTAAAATCTTTGTTCACCCTCTGTCAGAGAACTTTACAGCTAAAACTTCCTTCACCTGTTCCAGGCAAGATTCTCCACTTGCTAAGCAGGCCATTACAGGATATGTGACTGCATTTGAACATTGCTGAGTTTTCCTCCACCAATACCGCATTCTTAGTTCTTCAGGCTTTTTCTCATTAGCTCTAGATCCACACAACCACCCTTTTACCACGATCCTGTCATCTTGTCCAAGCTGTTTCTGAAAATACAGGTTCTCTTTTGAAACAGTTTTAGAAACCACAAAAGGTGGAGGCGCAGAACCAGCATGTGTGCTTTGCCCCAGCATTGCTTCCACTGGCATTTCCTCGAAACTCATTTCTTATTTTTGTGAAAATGAGTCATTTTTTATGAAAACATGTTTGTGGATGAATATCAATCACAAACTCTGTCCCAAAACTGCCATCTCTCCCACCCAAGTCATCGTAGACTAGATGCTTTGTATGATTAGGTTCGTCCTCCCGTGACTTTGCAGAATCTGAGACGTGCCACAAAATTTTAATTTTGCCTCATATGTTTATACGCAGTTGATTTATTGGCATTTTTGGTAATATAAATAAACTTTCCCCATTGCTGACTCTGCTTCATAACTGATTTTCCTGTAGGTTTTTCAGATTAGTCACTTGAATTCTGCCTTTCTGTGACATCTGCTTGGCCTTGTCTTTCCTTTCCAAGGACTATTTTCAGCTAATCATGCCCCTTTTTAATTATAAGTGACTATATAAAAAAAAAATCCTGGAAAAAAATATGGTAAGTAACAAAAATATTCTATGGGAGTAACTGATGTATAAACAGTATCAAGAAATTCTTCAAAGAGATGGCAAAAAAAACCCCTCCTGTAAACGTCTAGAAAATGCACAAGCAAATTTTTTGGCACCATTTGGAAAGTAATTTGTGCATTGCTTCAGATAAGCCCAGATGCTTTCTAGAATTCTGAGTTGTTTGGGACTTTGCCCCGTTTCTTTGTGGTGTGTACATGTACGATACCCAGGAAAAATAACAAATACTCTAAAGAATATTTAGTGGTTTCACAAGAGTTAAGTATAGGAGGTGAATTATTTGCCAGGGCAGGAACAGAGGGATTAAAACCGCAGAATATTAACAAAGTTGAGTTAGTTTTTAATTTTACATTTTATTTTAAGTGATGTCTTTGCTTTACTCACACGTGAACTGTACACGCAGTTACAAAGTACAATTTGTCACAGGGACATCATATTCCCCTGCAAATGGAGGACAAATCAGTTCCTGGGTTATATTCCTTGGACTTTTGGAGTTTTGAGAAAGAACAAAGACTCCGATACACCAAGAACACACAAAGATAGAGTTTGAGTACAGTGTTTTGAAGTTCCGGTAAATTAAACTCATTTTTCCATGTGAGTTGTGCATAAACAAACTAACTTAACAACAAGATCATGGGGCTGAAATGCATTTTTGGAATGTATTTCTCTTTGTCATTATCAGCACAGACATACAGAAATATTCCAACTACCTACACAGCCTGTTCTTACTAAACTCATGCTTCAGAGAATCGCTGGATCTTCTCCCAGTGACTCTTCCAGGCAGCGCATCTTTGTCGGTCCGTCTCCACGGGAACAGGAAGTGCTCTCATGAAGCTGTCACTATTTCATTTTATCTTACAGTGCAGATTGATTCAAGGAGAAAAGGGAAGTTGGACATCGTGGTGACTCTTCATGGAAAAGGCACGTTTTCTAATTACAATGTCAGGTTTGCATGATGGGAAAATGAGCGGTATCTACCCTGCAGGCCTTCTGGTGAAAAATCCATTGAAGAACATCCTGTAACTCCATAGCAGCAATAATACGGTTTAAAGCGTGGCAAAGGAATCAGAAAGACAAGAAAACTTCAAAATAAGCTCCTGGCACTACTACATAGGTCATTATACCCCACCTTTAGAGCTTGCCTGATGCACAGAGAAAAGAACAAACACCTTTTCACAGACATTTTGTTAAATATTTCTGTACGCTTGAGCATAGTTGCTAGAGTTATACTTAGGTTACGAAATAAAATGGAAGATATTTTCCAAATATCACCCCAGTAAAAACTGTGTTTTATCTACCTGTGAAAAATTATGTTAGCTCAAGAACGACACTTGCATTTCTCCCATCCACCCATTAACGGGTATTTCCAGGAAATGTACACGCTCTTTTTCTCATGAAATGAATCCTGCACTCTTGAACAGTAGTCTTTTGATATTACTGGAAATAATTTGTTACAGGCAATTGGCAGAATGGAGGTAGCACGGGTGAAGCAATAGAAGGAAATGTGCAGCTCAGTCAATCCTGTCCTGCTTTAACCACGGTTCATCCCAAATTCCGTACCGGGGAGCGGGTTTCACAGAGCCCGTTCACAGTCATTGGTGTATTTATGTCAGGAAGGTGTTCCCATGCACAGCAGCTCACTAATACTGACATTCATCATGGGGAATTCTAGCAAACCTACACCGTTTAACAGTCTGCTTTGTGGATATATTAACAGCTCTGCAGTTGGACCACACTCAGTGGTCCCCATCATAGTTTTTTTACTCAATCCTAACCAATACCCTCTGCATTTTGGGAAATTAAAACAGTAGATTTGACCGTAATGTGGAAATGAAGCAAAATAAGGGAATTTTAGAGTATGCACTAAGAAGTGGAATTCTGTATTGGATGTAGAATTTTGGAATGTGTAATGAGAAAAAAAAAAGGGAAGTAAGAGGTGGAGTTCACTTCTCAAGGTATTTACCAGGTGTTGCTTCAGCAGTAAGTAATATTTTTTTGCTTCATAACTCACAAAGAAAAATCACAACAGCGGAAAGTTTTCAAATTAAGATTCAAAAATCCCCATCTAGCATCTGCAGTTCAGTAATTTTTTTTTTTTTCCTTCGGGTGAGGATGTCATTTACTGAGAGATGCATTTTATCTGCATACTTCTGCAAGCTGACAGGCTGCTGAGTCTCGTGGACGCTAACCAGAATGAGGAAGACCGAGATAAACCGGAATTTTTCTTTCCTGCTCGTCCTTCCTCCTCCAAATTCCAGTTATAGTCTGCAATATTAATGAACGAAAGAAGGCTTATCTACAGGTGATTTTCAGCCAAGCTGTGGAGGTGTTTGTTATTTTATCTCCTTTTCACACTGAATCCATACAATAATTCATCTTAAAAGTGATGAGGTGATGGAGTGTCATTCAAGCAGCATTCAAACCAAACAGAAATAAGAGAAAACGCAAAAGAAAACCAGCACAAACTCAACAATGGTGGGTTTGTCCATTGGAACAATCTGACTATACAGCTACATCAAGGGTTTTAAAACATTGGGTTGTAGCCAAAGCAAAAAAAAAAAAAAAAAGTAGATAGAAGTTCTGCCAAATGA
>NW_010407510.1:17838-24709 GCF_000710305.1 Buceros rhinoceros silvestris | reverse complement strand
GAGATCTCTTGATGGGATGGGCAGTATAATAGGGGAATAACGCATTTACTGAGAAGAATCTGAAGAAACAGAGAGGTCAAAATTAAAAGCCAAAAAAAAGTCAATAGCAGTTGTTTAATGAGCAAAAAAAGAGAAAGAGTCCATTACATCTGCATAAAGGAAGGCCCCTGATTCACCCTAATATCTCACAAGATAATGCAAGTGTAGGAGCAGGAGGGGATCCCAGCGGGTCCTTCCCCTGCCATTAATTAGCTGTTCTCAACAGCTACGCTTCGTCTTGCATTCATCTGAAAAACCTCCGGGGCAAGATTTTCCACAGTCTTGTGTTCAGCAGTGTTTTACCATCCAAGGTCTCAGAAGGACTTTGCTAACACCCATCTGTCCTTATCTATAGTGTCAGGCAGAGGTAAACCAAACCAAGGGCTGTGAAACTACTGCCAGAGGAAGAAGGATTGTGGTTTAGGAGATCAGGAGACTACCACACAGACACCTACCGTACCTCACCTCCGAGTAACGGTACAAACCCCTGTGCACGTAACCAGGTGTTTCCAGCTCGGTCAAAGACGCGACAGCTGGTTCTGTACAGATACAGCTCGAGCGCCCGTGGTGACTCAACGCGTCAAGGGCAGCAGGAGCGGTTTTGGCACGTACCCAGGACAGGTTTTGCCGTCCCTCACGCCTGCGCAGGTATTGGTACCTCACCTCGTTCACTGCACAGAAATGGTGCAAACCTGTAGAATCGTCAGCAAGAAAGCTGCAGAGAAACCTGTGACCACAGCACAGCCACATCATTCGGTGTGCGGCTTTCAAAGCCTCTTGACTTAAACAAGTGGAATAGACAATTTATAGGCAAATAAATTAGCTTTCATTGAAAAGTTGACCTCCAGTTCAGACTTAATTATCAATCCCATCTCAGAGATTTTCTATTTTGCTTTTCAATAACAGCAATTTAGTTTTGAAATCCACAAGGACACCAAGAAATCACTGTGCCACTCAAAGACTGTATTTAGACTTCTAATGAGCTGCTGCTGTGAAGATCTTGAAAATGCTGTTCCTTTATTCCTGCATTTGTTATGCCATCAGAAGCTCCCTGTTCTTTTCATTATGTCACCGGTAATGAAAAAAAATTTAAACAAGATTCCAATATTTCCTGTCAACTCAAAATAATTTGAAAAGCAATTAAGAAGGAAAGTGTAAAGAGAAAAAAAAAAAAAAAAAAAAAAAAAAAAAAAAAAAAAAAAAAAAGATGCTTTTTTATGAGCCACCTGAAGGATATAGAATAAAGTGACCAGAACAATTTGAAAGGTTTTTCTTTTTTTTTTTTCTTTTTTCAGAATATTATCTGAAACATAAACACCTCTTGACAGCTACAGACACCAGAGGGGCTAACGTGGATTTATTATTTTGTGGCCCATATTTCAGTTTGTTTTCACATTAGAGCTCTCCCTTGTCGTAGATTGATTTGCCTCTGAACTAGCTGTGCCGTTTGGAAGCGTGGGACTGTCCACATTGCAGGTAGGAAAACGTACAGGAAAAATATTGCCTTGCTGTGCCGAGGTAAGGAAGAGCCCTAATGACTTTGGTTAGGATGCAGCTGCTCGTATCGCCATAGTTCTCACTCAGCCGCGGGATTCTGGGGTGACACACTTCCTCATAGGAACCAGTTAAACCAGGAAGCAATAATATAGCATCAAGAAAAACGACTGTGTCTTTCCACGGCCTTTGAACCTTTACTGTTGTATGACTACAGTAACTGGGAACTCCGCTGTCTCCGTAGGTGATGCACATGCTCATGATTATTTAAGCAGACCTGGCAGTGTCTCTTCTGTTAACGTCTCTGTAGGCACTATATTCTGGATAATTTCATGTAAAATTTGTGCATGCAGAAGAGGGAATATTATTTTGAAGAGTGGAAAGCTTTATTTTAGTTTAATTGTAATTCACTGCTGAAATTTGATATAAAAATTGGAATTACTTGAACAGGTTAACAATACATAGGAGAATATTTCTCATTTAGTATTTCGCATTTCCTGTACTTAAAAATGTAATTTTTCATGTGTCCTGTAAAAATTGCAGCTTCCGCATCATTCACCCCCTGAGATTTTCTTGAGAGACAACCACTACCTCTAACATCCTGATTTGAGAAGAAAATTAGGCATATCTTTAAAAATATAGCTCGCTTCTTATAGAATTGATTTTTGGTTGGAAAAGCCCCTTCAGCTCCTGGAGTCCCCGCTGTTCCCCCAGCACTGCCAGGTCCCCACTGCCCCCTGTCCCTCAGCACCACCTCCACATGACTGGGAAACCCCTCCTGGGGTGGGGACTCCACCACAGCCCTGGGCAGCCTGGGACAGGCTGGGACAACCCCAACAGGGGAGAAATGGCTCCTCATGGACAACCTCAACCTCCCCTGGACCAACTGGAGGCCAGTTCCTCTCGTTCTGTTGCATGTTCCTGGGGAGGACAAGTACTCATTGCTCCCTAACCTTCCCCTTGTTTGGAATCGTCAGTGAATTACAATCGCTGTCGATTTTTGTATTAGTCCAGGAAATTAGTCACAATGGGAACTAGAACAAATTGTGTTATCCCTGAATGAGACACGTAGCAAGACTATGCTGAAAAAAAGCATCTATATATCTTCTCAAAAGTGTAATCGAGCAGTGAAGAGAAACTTGTTGGAATACATTTCGAAGTTCCTCTAAAATCCTCTCCAGGCTTTAAATATGTGTTTCTGCTATTCATTTGTTAGGGTCAGGATTATAAGAGAACATCTACTGGTGAGTTTGTTTACACTATTGAAATGTATGAACAGGAAAGCTTGTCATTAACGTATCCATTGATGCATTAATATAATTACGTTGTTATCAGAACACGCATACAGATCGCTGTAAGATCACGGCTTTGAATGTGAGCAGCTATAAACAACGGGATGTTCAGCTGGAAAATACGCACCTCCAGGAATATTTAGCAGTGACAGTTTTAACCACTCTTTATACTAGCCAAAGTACACAATTACAGTTCAAAATCGTTTCCAAAATGTTGAAGACACCTCATCAGGAGCTACTACTTATTCTCTTCTTTTCTTCAGTGAATTCAAATGGAAGACCTTTGGTTATACTGGAAGTGTTTGTAGCCAGACTATTCTCAGACCTATGCCAGAGCTCCCAGAGGGTCTCAGGGTCATAGAGCAAATCAAAAGGGCAGAAGGCTGCTTCTGGCTCTGGTTGATGTTCCTAATTTTCAGCTGCTTCGAGTTAGCTCAAGTTTGAGTGAAAAGAGTAGACCTGATCTAGGTGCCAGCAGCACAGGCATCATCAGGATGTTAACATGAGGAAGATGAGGATAATCCCACCTTCCTCTGCAGCCAGCCGTCACTTTGTGTCATCCCAGTGGTTCATATGCTCAGGATGGGGTTGCACAGATGGTCCAAGCAGTAGTGAAGCTGCCACTCTGGTTTACATCGTGCATGAAGAAATCTCCAGACTGTCTTGTCACTTCTTCAGAATCGGAAAAAAAGTAAATAAAAACAATTGATGAAACAATCAGCTCCCAGGAGCTTCACGCTACCCGGTACCAATCATCTCAGGAATGGAGGGTAGAGGCAGGGGTGGGGATAGATTTTATAGGTCAGCTTAAGCCAGCTGGGTATGTGAATACAGCAGAGGAGTCAGAGGCCCCGAAAGGAATTGAAAAGGTAGGAATCATCAGCTGCTCATCGCATCTGTCCAAACAATAGATTACCCAATTTAATGAGAAAACAACCATTTAAACGATTGATGCTGAGCAAAAATTGAATTCTTTTGTTGTTAAAAATCCATTTTAGATCAACTGCCTTTGCAGAAATTCTCGTGGGCCATTATGACAACGTCAAAATAGGGGAACTGATGTTTTTCTTCTGTGTTATTACTGAAACAATTTGGTGAATTTAATATGAATTGGCAAATAATTTGATCCACCTGAAATGACATTTGTGACAGATTCCATACACATAAAAATAAGGAATTAGATTTTCAACAGAAGCACAGAGAAAAAAATAGGATAGTCACAGCTGTTTATATTATGTCTTCTGAATAATTTGTGTGAGCTCTGACATATCTGCAGAGCCAAAGGGGCAGTGGGTTCACCTCTATCAGTGGTTAACATCTTCTTTCTCAAAAGCTGTATCTTCACCGCAGTGCTATGCGGAAGGCCCAAGGATGGTTTCTGGGCTCCCGGAGGCTTGGCTTTGTTAGAACAGAGCAGGTTTCATTTGATTATACTAGTCTAGAATAGAACTTGCTAATGTGGATTCTGGGTCTCACAATGCATATGTAGCTGAGAAATGTTGTGGATTATAAGATCCCTGGAAAATTATGGAAAAATTACTTAGAAGCAACAATATTTTCTTTTTAGGTATAAATATTTTCACTTGAAGTCATAGATAAAAGAATCCTCCGTTCATCACTATCTATCCAGTCCCTTGACCTAACTGTTTTCAGTAGAATATTTATCATTGCCATCTATCCACCGCCAAATGTGCAAAAGATGTGGAAAGAACAGAGGGAGAAAGAAAATCATCTGCTTGGTCTCCTCATTGAATTAATTGCTCGCTCTAGTACTTTCAGCACATCTGTTACTTAAATAATCCATAATTTATGAATTTTTATCCTCTAACACTTTTATTAAGTATTCGGTGTTATTCCTTTTTTTTAATCTCTCTCTTTCTCTCCCTGACACTTGGAAACCTTTCAATCCTCAGCCAATATGGAACACACGGAGTGTGCTGGACTGCAGCCTTTTTGTGGTCCCAAATTGGGAGAAGATGAAAAAGCAAGTTACATACGTATGGATTCCAAACACCCCATTAATCAGCGTCTGCTTTCTTCACAAATGGAAATGCAAGTAAAACTTCGGTGCTCACTGGACACAGTTCTGTGACAGATGGGAAGACTGTAGAGCAGCTCCAGGACAAGGATCCTCAGTGTCGTAATTAGCTTATGAACTTCTAATGTTTAGCTGAGATTTAAGAACAAGGGAGGGAGATGGAAACAGGCGTGTGCAGAGTCCTCCCCTTGCGGCTGCCAGGGAAATTGGAGGAGGTGACAGGCAGTACATTCTAAAACAAAAATTAATTTCTACTTTCCAAATTAAACTCGAAGAAAAGAGTGAGGTGACTGTTGTTATTTTCTAAGGAAAATTATTCTGTGGAAAAACAAAGGAGGATCAGGAAATGCCGAATGATGGTCCAAGGCCTCCAAAGACCTCCACTGCATATCACAGCTTTAATTCAGACACCAGCAAAACGCAATCAAGCAATACAGAGTAAGACCTGTGCTCATCAGCAAAGATTGTGTCATCGGGCTAAGGCTTCCAACCAGCGAGTGATCACATCAAAGACACGCACATGTGTGCAAGAGACATTTCTTCTCCTTGGATTCCGGATGAATGCTAGAACCAGATTTCCTTCATTTCCCAGACGAGGTCTTGGCTAAAAGGATACTGTTTGCACTCCTTTCTCCTGTGAAAGAGTGGATTGGCGGCTGGGGGGCGGGGGGTGGAGTTGCTGGATGATGCCAGTGTCTCACCATGCTGAACATCTGAAAAGAACGTCGGTAAACAGCAGCAGTTTTTCATTTCAATTAATCTAGAACATTGTTGAGAATTTAGAATTGTAGAGACGTTATTTTTTGTTCTCCCTCCTCTTCCTTCTGCTGTGCCCCTCAGGCATTCTTTATGCCACAGTAGAAATTCTACTGCTCACCATGCGTACTGTTCCTTGCAGTTATTTTTCTTCTTCAGTGCCTTCTTCTGTTATTTTTAAGCTGCTGCAGACCTGTGCAAATCCCTTCACTGTGTCAGCTGAACAATCTCTAGCAATTTTAGCATCCTGTGTATGGTTTTGCCCCTCTAATTATTTTTCTTAACCTGTATTAGCCTGTTTTGTTCCACTGCTATTCCCACACTTCTCTTTTTCAGGGGATTATAATTTTAACAACCTTTTCTATCTATTAGTACTTAACCACACTGGTATCCAATGCCCTTTTTAACTATTCACACTTAATAGGATTAATTTCCCTTGTGTTCCATGTGGTGGTTTATTAAGTATTAACTACTTTTCTGCAGTAGATGGCATATGCAATTCATTGTAAAATTTCATTTAACATTTCTGCAGGTATTCTTCATTCTGTAAAAACCTTTGCAGCATTCAAATTAGGGAAAAGGAAAGAAAGAATAATTTTGAAAGATTCCTTCACTGCAGGGAAATCCTCTAACTGAAGCCTTCTCCATTCCCACGCTGGACAGGACCCTTGGAAAGGTTTAGGGGTTCAAAAGCGGTTGCAGGGAGCAGTATTGCTCCAACCAATGTCTATTATTGGTATTAATAATTGCTACCATATAAACATTAAGAATTACTGGATAGAAACAAATCGCACAACTACATGCTGATCACTCACCATTAAAGACTCTGTGATCATTTTTTTCAAGAGGTGGAGGTGTAAGCCTAGATTTCAGCCATATTCCACTTCCAGCGATTCTATTTGGCCTACTCGGAATGCCCCAAGTCCTCTGGAGGAGACCTTTCTGTTCCCTTCACTCTCTGTCTCTGCTTGGTGTTGGGGCACACCTTTAAAAATGTTCCGTGTTCCGTCTCAGAGGTGAGGTAGTTCCTTTATGTAGCACTTCAGGATCTTTATGGACGGAACTTACTTCATACTGTAAATTTGAGTTACTCTGCTGTTCTGAAACTGTGATTTAAGGACAGCCAGTGAACAGTTATCTTTCCCTGCAGCCTCCTACCAGGAGGTTTGCATGGCCTGCAGACAGCTGTGGGTGTTGTTATAATGAATTATCTCCTACCTAGAGAAGTTACAAAACTCTGCACATTTCCAAG
>NW_010407510.1:0-17732 GCF_000710305.1 Buceros rhinoceros silvestris | reverse complement strand
TAGGCCTAGAGTTGTCTAGAGTTTCAGAAGATGATCAAAAATCTAAGGTGTATGGACATCTCTCAACCTGTATAACTGTTAACATATAGGTGTTCAGGTACGCAGTTCATGGAGCTTCCTAAAAAGTTAGTATATATGGCTCTAAGTACAAGAATTGAACAGTTATTATAATTATTATATCTTTTTTTTGCAGAAAATGCAAATGGAAATAACAGTAAGGAAAATAAAATATTCTGAGATTACTTTTCTTCTTCTTTTTTCCTTCTTTTCTTTTTCCTCCTTCTCAGTTCTTCTTTTTTCCTTTCAGAATACACCAGCAAAATGCAAAAAAAACGAGAAATGATTTTCTGCTCCTTCAAGATTTCCTCACAGGAACAATTTCCTTTTATTCTTAATCCTCCCTGCTTCGCAAATTACAAGAGCTTTTCTCATCATAAAAAGAGAAATGCACAACTCTCAATTGCATGATTAACCTCTAAGGCTGGATTTTAATATTCTGAAAATATCATTGATAATTATATTCAGCAAGATCGCGTTTGCAGCTTCCACGCTCTGTTTTTTGCTTTAATCCTGCAGGATTAGATCACGTCTTTGCCTGGAGTAATAGACGGTGGTTGGTGTTACCCAGTAACGTTTATCAGTGAACTGCAAAGTGAAAGCAGGGACACATGAGCACATGTGGTGTCCCCCACCCCCTCCCGCCAATCTATTTTCACTCAGCCATTAGATTTTAGACTCCTAAAAGAATCCCTTCTGGTCCACTGGAACCAGAGAAGTGTTTCGCTTAAATGGAAACCTTACACCTGGGACCGTGGTGAATAAAGGACTTCTTCAGGATCCATCGTCCTACTGGTCCTGTTCCTCAGGCATGTACTTACTGGTACATCGTTTTCCTTCACAGAGACCATTCTGGGTTCTTCTTGTCATGTAATTTACATAACTTTTTTGTTTAAAATTTTTCTTCCATTTTATCTGTGCTGTACTGGAGTGTATTGAACTAGCTCATAAGTATGATTTTGGAGTGCAGGTACTAACTTGGTGTTCTTCAGTGCAAAAGCTTATTTTAATGATGGGATTGACATTTTTTGTTCAAGTCAGTTACTTTTTGTTTGACTGGTTGGTGGAAAATCAAACCTGGTATCAGCCAATTATTTTCTTTATCCTTCTGTTCCTCAGAGTTTCTCCTTTTCACAATTCCATTTTTTTTCTTTACCTTTGCAAGATGATATTATCTAAAGCACTTTAAGATGGAATGAAACATTGCCAGAGGTCATAGATATTGTAGCAATTATAACAAATTAGTCCATGACTCCAAGCAAATTTTATTTCTTTAACCTGAAATCTCAAGCAGCAGTTAGTCATCTGATTGGACACCTAACTGAAAGTTCATAAAAGTCACTGTAAAACATTCTGAGTAACCTCAGTGTAGAATAAGCTCATTTGGTTATTCTACTGTGTTGATATGCAATACAAAATATTAAACTTTTATTATTTTCACTATTTGTCCAATCTATAGATAATTATATGGTTGATTCAATGGTTTCTATCCCAAAATTTCAATACAATGATGTGCTCTATTACTTAGTCATTTTAACAACTGATTTGCATTTAATTTAGTCTTTAATGGCACAACGCGCTATATTCATTACACTTTTTAATTCCTTGGGTTTTCTGCAATTTAGACTTCAATATTACAGAATGTACTCCATAATGAGATTTTATTATTTTTTGAGCCAAGATATTATGATAAGTAATGAAAATCTACCAGATGGCTTTTTATCTCTAGACTTCAATCCAACAAAGCCTGAGGTGTAATTAACTTCCTATAGGTACCACCACACCGCTTTCAAGAGGATCTTGGGTTTTCTTTGGAGTATCTTTGAGCAACCCAGCTACCTTTCAGGAGAGGTAAAAGTTGGAGAATCCTTACTGAATCCACTGCTGTCCGTCCACCCCTTCCTTAACCTGAGCAACATATCTGCTGTTTTGACACAAGACCATAGGTTTGTCACCTGCCTTTTCCCACAGGATGTTGCTTTTTAGAGTCCAGCATCCAGTAACTTTTACTTTAGAAGAGGTTCTTGCAGCTTCTCAGAACACTGCTTGCTTCAGAAAAGTGAAATCCGTTCTGTAAATCTGTCTCCTGATATCCCTCACAGAAGGGAGGGGATGGAGAAGATGGAGCCAGCTCTTCACACGACAGAGATTCCTGGTGGGAGGCACAACAGGCAATGGATGTGAATTGAAAGAGGAGGTTTCTGCTGGCTATGAAGGGAAAAGAAAGGTGAGGCCTTGGAGGATTTCTGATTCTTAGAAATACCACTGCTTAGAAAGTACATGAAGTGTGCATTTATGAAGAAAGGATGTAAAGTACACAAAGAAATAGAAAACACAGGCTTATAGCGCTCCTAAGACTGGATGGGATCATTCCAATTACCTCTGGTTTTGGCCAACAGGCTGTTAGAGTGCGACAGAACACAAAGCAGCTGCTTCGTAATGTGACAGAGCACTGGCAGCACGTTCTGTTGCTGAGCTTCACCTTTTGTGAAGTTTTTCTCCTCAGACAGGTCATTGGGCAAGGTGGCAGTTAGAGATTTATTTTCTTTTGCCTGCTGTGTTGTTACTGCCACAAGTTTTCTGGCTCAGTCCTTCAACAGGACATAGCTTGGTTAAACATTCTCTGATTGGAAAATGTTGATCAGTCCAAACATAGATGTTGCGTCAACAGGTTTGGAACTTCTTAAATTTGGCAAAATGAACCAGGACGGCTCCCAGTTTAGAAATTTATGTAGGGCATGCTGTGAAAACTGCTTTATAAGCAACTTGCAAAGTTGCCCCACAAACCACCCAACCCAAGTTTAGAGCTTTCATTCTCAAATTCCTGGTGTGTATCTTCCAGAAAGGGCACACTGATTTTTCAGTTGGCCAGTTTGGTTTTTTAAAAGGACAAATTTAAAACTCTGATACTTCGACAATAAGGGCTGTGGTACAGAGGACAGCATGATACAGTTGGAAAGACTGACCTTCGGAGACCTGCTTCCTTTTGGGCTTGGTTACCATCCCAGACAATGTAGCAAAGGTATGAAAACAAAGGGTAAGACATCAGAAATGTTTAATTGAGGGGTCACCTCCAGACATCTGTCCTGCTACTGCAGTTTCATATATATTGCATGGGTGGCAAGGAAAGAAGATAAGCAGGAACTATTCTGCTCAGGAAATGGAGATTCCAGCAAATCCCCTGCAGCCACGGGGTATGCTGAGAGGATTGACGGTAATTTGGGGTCTTGAAATAACATCAGGAGTCACTTTTGTATCTATCTTGCTTAGCTTCCTCCTGAATGAAAGGTTCTTAGTGCACATATTGAATTGTATGAGGCAGCAGACATGGATCAAGAATATCTGATGGAAATAGTGAAGTCAAGGACATGGAGGAGCTGGAGCATGTCCAGAGAAGGGCAGCTGAGCTGGAGCAGGATCTGGAGCACAAGTGCGCTGAGGAGCGGCTGAGGGACTTGGGAGGGTTGAGCCTGGAGCAAAGGAGGCTCAGGGGAGACCTTCTGGCTCTGACAATTCCCTGGCAGGAGGGTGGAGCGAGGTGGGGGTCGATCTTTTCTCCCAGGAACAAGCAACAGGACGAGAGGAACCAGCCTCCAGTTACACCAGGGGAGGCTGAGTTTTGACGTGAGGAACGATGTCTTTGCACGAGTCTGCTTTGTTTTCCTGTACAGTGTTTTGTTTTCTGAGATTTTTTTTAGAGAGGCTGGGATTGGAACAGCTCAGAGGAGCTAGAAGAAAGGCTGCAAAAAGCACGTCTGTTACCATGAATGCTACTGAAAGATTTCTATTAATATTCCTGAAACGACTATAAATTAACACAAATTTTCTAAATACCTAATGTATGATGCTAGACGGGTCTGAAGATAAATGCAGTATTTGTGTAGTGTATTAATTGGATAGGAAGTAAGGTAATGATGAAAAGACCACTGTTTGACCCTTCCATGGTGCGTTCAGAATTAATTCCAGTCTCTAGAGAAAAGACAATTAAATTTATTTTGCAGCAGAAACAGTCTATTCAGAACACACATTAATCTCATGTTTATTAGCAGACTGCATTTCAGAGCCATGAATACAGGAGGAATTAGGTTTTTCTTTTGTCCATTGAAGAAAGAAAAAGAAATACTAAGGCTACTTTAGTTTCCCAGGGCGTTGGTTTGGGATCTTACGTTTTTTTTTCCATTCAGCAACCATGGAGTTTCTCCAGCTCACCAGAAGAGTGCTGGTACAGTGGATGGGTTTTGTAGGACAGCACCTCTGAGTCCAGCAGCTGATCAAATCTTGCTAATGAAATGCTTCCGTATATCATAATGAAAGTTTGTCACATTAGGTGTACGGTTACTCACTTAGAGATGTAAGACTTAGGAACATTAGGTTTCATGAGGGCTTCAAATTATGAATAAAAGAGCAATTAATATGATTGGTTTATCTACGTAAAATTATTCTTTTAAATTCTTTCTGTTTATTATAATGAAAAACTCAGCATAAAAGAACGCCTCCCTTAGATATTTTATAGTGTGTGCTAACACTTTTATGCCTTATTATTTCTGGAAACTCTAACCCTGCATTAGATAACGGCAATATTCATAGTCTTGTCTTCCTGTTATTCTTTCTTTTCTGAAGAAGAAATAAAACAAGGATCTTCCTTCCTTCTTTACTCTGGGATCATCAATACAAGAGAATAAAAATTGTATTCTCCCTTTTTGATAATTAATGGCTGGAATTATTAAAATTTCAGGCAGTGTTTTCAGAAGTTACTTCTTTTCCAGGTATCAGTTTCAACACAGACATTTCTCTGCCAGCCTTTGGAGATCACTCATTTCGTACGGTTCACTCTCAGAACAGGGAGCACAGTAAAGTCGTGTATTTTAACACAGGAAAGCCAGCTAGACGGGATTTTACACATAAATGCAGTGTCCGGCTCACAGTACACGCAGGGCAACACTAACTCTACTCGTTGTGCTCTCTCACAGCTTTCACTGTCATTGTTTAATCCTCCCATGTCACATTCAATGGAAAAAAAAAGGAGAAAACACCTAACACTTTATTTTATTTTCTCCTTTAAGTCTCCTATTCTTTAAGTCTGCAGATATTTGGTATATTCTAAAATATCTCTAATATAAGGAGATGTAAACAAGTCTGACACAAAAAGGAAAGTCAATAACAATAAGGCTTTAAGCTTCCATAATTAGGTGGTTCCATGGAAATTAATCTGACAGAGATAATAAATACAGAATGCAGTATCTTCTCCCTTTTCTCAATGACTTCAGCCAAGCGGTAGAGGTTTTTATTCTGGGTAAATAATTTTAATAATAATTTTGTTCCATTTGGACTAACCTTGAAGTCAGTGAGAGAGCTGCCTACAAAGAGGATGATTTCTCACGATAGAAAATGCATCAAACTTGAACAGGAAAGAACTGTACTTGCACAAACCTCCCAAGGAAAAGCCATCACGGCCGCTTTCCGTAACCTTTCTGAGCCCCACGGTGGTTTTGTCCCTGTTGGAGCATTCGCAGTGCGAGCTACCAGCTTGTGGTAGCATTAAATAAATCAGCAAAGTGTCTAATGTATGAATGTGACCAGGTGACACTTCTGTTCTCACAACTGCCTCACTCCAGGTCGAGAGCAGCCGATGCTGATCAAACAGCATTTTTTTGAGTGTATGGTATTGGCAAGAGTTGGCTGCGTATCCTGGGTTTGTGTTTTTATGTTCCTACCGATGTTAGATCCGCCGGAGATTTAGGTCCTGTCTTCTGGGTCACCTTTGGAAGTGACAGTTCAGACTCCAGCAGTTTTGACTCTTGACAGCTAGCATCCTTTTGTGGCAAACTCTCTCTACCATGAGACAGAAATTTAGGTCTTACGGCCTTTCTGTACCTTTTTTTGCCAACAGTGTGTTAAAACATAAGTTGCTTCCAAGGTAATAGCTTAGTAATTTTTACTTTCTGAATTTTGACAGTGGGTGTAATGTATTAACAGTCCGTGGTGAATGATACTCTCAGTTGAATGAAATAGCCTAGAGCAGAACATTTCAGAACTCCACCTGAAGCTTCCAGAAACATTTGTTCTCTTCTGATAGTAGAATATCCTATATAAAAAAAAGTACATCTGCATTTTTCTTGCATTATTCAATGTGAGGAAAAAAAAAAAGTGGGTTTTGCTCTGCATTCCACGCTTTTTCTGGTATACCTTATGTGCCTATCGACAAGTAATTTGATAAAAGAAAGAAACAACCTCGTATTCTGCAGAAAAATAGATGCTTTTTTTTTTGTTATATATCTACCACAGTTTTGATGACATTTGGCATTTTTATTTTAAAGGAGTTCATTAAAGAGGTTTCAGGACAGCATCACTTAAGTACTTACGGATCATTCAGGTAAAATGTGCCAAAATATAAATGTGCTAAGAGTTTATTTAAAAAGAGACATTTTCAAAACGGATTTTTTTTTTAAACAATCTGAGTGTCTTTTTTAAGAAACAGAAGCTTTGTTGATGATCCTCAGTTGTTTTCCAGTGAGGAGTGAAAAAAAAACCCAACCCTATGTCAGTGACAAAATATCTGTCATCTTTCACGTATCATATTTGTTTCATTGTACAGCAAAACTTTGTTCCTGTAAAGTATGCAAGAAGTCCTTCGTGAGTCTGAAAGTGCACAAAAGGAACACGATTCTGGAACGCCATCCTGTGTTCATCCTTCTTTTGCTGTATTTGCATCTTTGCTCCCTTGGCGGTAGATCACCACACAGGCTTTCACAGGGATGTTCGCATACTGTTTCCTCTGAGAAATTCTGCTAAATATTTAAAAGTCAACAGACGTACCAAAGGAGGGGTGGTTCTACCGCAGAGTGTGCTGGTCTTTTATGGTTGAGTGTTGGGAGCTCTAACACCAGGCCAGAAAGCTGTCCAATAGAGGAGAACATAATCTGAGACTAATCAAGGTTATAAATAGCTAATTACCTCCCAGCACTCAGAAAGTAGCTTAAAGAAGGACCAAAACCTGATAAAAAAAGAGCTGTATAAAGAGATAAGGAGGTACTATAAAGTGGAATTATGTTTTTTGAAGTAAAGTTCCTTCCAGTTTGGAGGAGATGGAGGGGGAATAACCACACCCTGCCAATAAGACTTTATTTATTAATAAAACATTTTGGTTTATTTTATTAATAAATAAAAGTTCTTTAAAAGTAAACTTCTATTTATTAAACTCTGAATAAAGTCGAAGTTTCACACAGAATAAACAGAAGGACGATTTTTTTTTTATGGTCCTGTGATTATTTTCTTGCAATGACCGTCAAACCCTTTCAGGGTTTTCTGATTTGTCACAGAAAAGGTGGGATTACTGTGAGTGGTGGAACTGAAACGGTTGGATGATTTTAATGAATAAAAAAAAAACTTTGGATGAGGGAGGCTGAACTGATATAAGCTACTGAAGGTTTTTCTGCAAGGTCTCTCATTAAAGACTTTTGAAACTGCTTCCTTTTCTTATTATCACTTTTTGCATTGAATAAGGATTTTGACCTGATGCTCTTAAAGGAGCAGGCACCTTCCATCCACATAACCTTACGTGGTCCTCCTTTGGCTCAGGGATCCAAGGGAGATATTAATTAAACATCACTTGGTACTTGTGCTAGTCTGGTAGCTTCCTCAGGCATCATTTTGGTCACTGTGGAAGAAAAGGTCCAGGAGGAGATGACTGATTTGGATCCAGTGTGGTCATTTTTATGACCACCTTACAGCAACTAATAAAATCAGGAGTTCTTAGTCAGACAGCAGAAGAGAATTCAATTCCTTCACTGTCTGAGCCAGGGAATTTTTTATCCCGTGCTTTAAGACTTAATTTTGTGCTGATGTGTACAGTTTGTTCCCCTTGTTCAGCCAAAAATGTGAAATGCTGTTTCTTGGCTCATCTTCAAAATCCGTTTGAGGAAGCTAGTGTCTAAATCTCTTCCTGATGCCAGTAGCTTGGTGTCTGCTTTCTAGAGAGCATTTTTCTTCCATGCCCTCCTCTCAGTTCGTTATTTCTTGCTTTGTAAACAATCCACAGCAAACTAATTTTTTAAAAGTCATCTGAATAAACCCTGTATTTGAAAATTAAATGCAGTGTATACAAATCCCTGACTGACTAAACAAAGAGAGGAGCTTGGTGAGTTTTCATTACGAAGAGCAACGGATGGTGTTATTTCTAGATGATAATTCTGGTATTAACAAAATCTCTCCTGTATTCTATCAAATTGCCTCAAACAAGGAATGGGCCTAGTTCTGTAGTAGACAAGTTCTAGATTTTTACCAATTATTAAGTGTTGTCTCACACCAGAAGCTATAGAACATAAACCAACCATTTATAGTGTAATTCTAGCTCCAAAAGTTGGAACAGTTCACAGTGCTGTAATCGGTGAAGGTTCTATAAATACTCACACTTTGAGGTAAATACCAGCCATAACTAAAGACTTCGATGAAAAACAGGCTGTTCTTCCCAAACTGAGAGCCACCAGCAGTGCCTACAAATAAATTGGACCAATTCTTGATAAACCCAATCTGCGTGAAAGAAGAATTCTAAGCTGGCGATGGGTGAACGAGGATAAATTGGATATTCTGAAAGGAATTTCTGAGGCCTCCACTCCTTCAGTGGAGCACTGAAGGGCAACTGTTCTCTAGGTGGTGGTCTGTTTAAAGACTGACCTTTCTGCAGGCATTTTCGGACTTCCTTCGATTGGCCTTTGCTGTCGTAGTTCCATCACCACTTCCTAAGAGCTGGGACTACAGAGGAGAAAATAATTGAGATTCTCCAAAATTGGGTCATCGAGAGAAAGAAGTATGGCTTTGACAGATGAAGGAGCTAGTCCTGCCTAAATACCTTGGAATTCTGTTTATCCTCGATTTTAGTTATCCTGTTTAAAATCTTTTTCTCTCCAGCCTATTTAGGTTCGGTATCAAAACATAAAATAAATATAAAACATAAAAAAGAGGCCATAGAAACACAGATGGAAAACGGAGTTTACTTTAGCTTATCAAAATAATTAGTCCAAAAACAAATTCAAATGGGCAAAACAAAAACAATGATGTGAAAAGCTTAAGAAAGGCTGAAGCTAAAAGCAAAAGAGATTTTAATCTTTCATCTTCCTTAAAAATTAATCTCTGCCAAGAGAGAACCAAGACTATTCAGAGGGCCAGGAACACCAAGAATATTCAGGAGTTTCGCATTCACGTGCGTTGGGTACTCCAGCACTGCATCCTTTTGTCTCTCTGCCTTTATTCCTTCGCACAACAGCAATATTTTGCAGAGTTTGTTTTGATAGATTATACAAAACGTGCATTTGTGGCATTTTGCACACTGAAAAAGAAGTTGACCAAATGTGCCTTTTTTAACGGAAAAACATTCTCTGTTCTCCCCAAATCTCTGTGGAAATTATGACCAGGAACCAAAGAACGTTTGTAGCTCTTTTTCTTCTCCTCCCCATCCTGCCATTAAAAAACACAAAAGAATTTTGTTGCAGCACTTGAATTTCTCCAGGAACATGCAAGTGCTCATTGATCTTCAGTGTCATCACTTAATGAGCAAAAGGGGGGCGGTATTGTAGACCTACACAGGATTTTGCTGTGCTTCACCGAGCCGAGGGTAGAAACATCCATCTGGCAATAAAGGTGGAGTCTTGTTGCCCTAGATGAGCTAGTAGCATTGTCACAGAGTTCATTACCAAATTTGTTACAAATTAAGTGAATTTCACTTCTAGCTTTTTTTCATAAAGGAAACAAGACTCAAAGAATTAGCGGCTGTCGGGGCACATCTCCTGAATTCCTGTGTATCCCCAGAATTCCTGGCGAATTCTGAATCCTTGTCCAAATGGGACAGGTCTTGCAATGGGCTGCTAGAGGTTTCGGGGACAGACCCCCTGCCAAACCTGTACCATAAAGGCCACACCACAGCCTCTGTCCTTATTAGAGCCTGCAGAATCAAGGCTCTAATTTATCTTAGTGAATTAAGCACTGTTTACTCGATACTAGATGAGATAAAGAGGGCACAGCTAAAGACAAACTAATCAGTCAGGTCACCAGTTAATGAAAGTGCAATCCCAATTCTGATTCTGCCTTTGAAAATACCATCTATCTTCAGGCTATATTATTTTAAAGTTGCATTCATTTTAAAATAATTAATTTGAATATTTCATATGAAAAGTAGGAAACATCTCCTTGATGAAGGAAAGGAATTTGCAAGAGATAACATTGCCATTAATGAAGTCTAATTAGAGATTCATTTAAAAAATAATCTCCTGTGCTAATTCATCATGGAAAGCTAATAGAGTTCTAACTTGAGACTAAAATAGTTCTTTGGAGTTTTATAAATGCTCTTGTCTAAGTTAACTATTTCTATTATTCACAAAAATTGAATTAGTGTGTTAGAAACCTGGCTGTTAGATAAAGCAAATCATTGTATGCCATACATCAATTTTGTCAAGTTATTTTTGTGGAGGGGATTGTGGTATTTTTTCATCACTCGAGGTTCTCAAAGAAAATACTGTATTTTTTCGTGTTTTAGACACACTATTATTCTCCCTTAATTTCTATAGATATAAAAGATTCTGTATTTCTTTATAGATGACAGGGATTAGTCTCACAACATATAATGCCAATTTAACTTCATTCCCAGTGTTTCATCCTTGACATTAGCTCAGAGACAAAACATTGTTTTATTCTCCCCTTTGGACTGCTGGAATTCTCTTCAAATCCTCTTCTGACATGGATGGCTGTTCTGTCCAAGACTAACAGACATGTCAAGCTATTTTACTTGCTACAGGAAGGTAACATCTATCCTGCATTCTCACTAAATCCTATCTCTGCCTTCTGCGTGGGTGTACTCTGTGAGTGGGTAGGTCTTGTTAGTGGGTGTGGGTGAGTGGGTAGGGTGAGTGGATAGGGGTTAGTAGGTATAGGTTGTTAATGGGTGGTAATTAGTGGGTAGGGGTCCGTGCTGGCAAACCTCAAGCTGAACTAGCCAACAAGCAGAAGTCTGAGCTCCAGCAGCTGAAGAGGGACCATGAACATCAGGGGCTGTAGACCCATTGAGAACAGGGGATCTTGGACAAGTGGTTGGAGGAACCCCTAGTGAGCATACACACACACAAACATACTCATACACATGTGTATGACACTTACACTGGCCAACTGAAGAACAGGAGCTGGGCTGGGCCATCTGTGCTGTTCATGTTCATCCAAGTGCTGTGTGTTCAGGTGGATGCTGGTAAAGGCACCATTTGCCTGGGTACGTATGTGTGAGCCTACTGGGAGCATGCTCTCAGCTGGACTGGGGACAGGGGGCTCCAGTGACCTTGTATCTATCAGTTAATTCCTGGACTTAGCAACCTGTACCACCACTCAGGAGCCTTCTTTGATGTGACAAATGACTGTGATTATAACATAGATCTACTCAGCCAGGCTGATGTTTGCTGAAACTATCAGCTTTACCATAATTTCCATAATAATGCTGTCTGGCAAACCAGAAAAGGAACTCCTGAATATTCTGTTGATTATTTCTGGCTGTTGCTGAGTTATCTTCTGTAATGGGCCCTAAGATTCTTAGTGGTGTCGCAGATTTGGGATATGATTAGCACATTAGAAAGAAGAAAAGATTATAAACAGCCTTCTACAGAATAGAAAATTAATTTCATGGTGCATCAACATCTTCACTCTAGATGTAATTTTGCAGATGAATAGTTTTGATGTAATGTGAAAGAGATGGAGAAAAATATGTCCTCTAGGTCTTCACTGGTAACCAAATGCACACGTGATCTACAGGTCTATGTATTTTTATTTATATATCCACATACATATGTGAATAGTCACTGAATGGAGTAAATTAATATTTTAAGCAGAAAAATATTATTTCTTTGATATACTTCCTTTTTAACTGGGGAATCTAAAAGGCGCGTTCTGTTACAAAGGATTGTTTCTAAAGGGAGCTCGCTTGCGGAAGTATCAGCGTACAGCTACTGCAAGATGAGAGAAAAAGCTCCCAAACGCTGGTTCTGCTGCAGTTCGTTGTTGAATGAGAAAGGACACTTCAGAGCTCATTTTAAACATTCTTCAAGTGGTGTTGAGGCCAGCAGGACAGTCCCCTGAAAGGGACACTTGCACCCCAAGTTCTGATCTCTCAGTTACGGAAATGGAAATCTCACCTGAAAATCAGGCACAACCACATCATCAGCTGTAGCAATACGGAGCTTAGGGTAAACTAACAGACCACCAAGATAATTTATTAGGCAGCTTATCTCCCATAATCTGCTTCAAGGTGCTTATTGCCATTCTTCTACCAGGGCTAAAAGCTGTCCCTGATCTCTAGGTTTGATTCTATTAGAGTCAAATAAACAATGATAAGAAGGACCTAGATCGAGGTCAGGCTTGCTGACAGGAATTGCTGTGCAGCCCAGTCTAGAGCTGGCACAGGTTCAGACAGAAGATAATAAGCTACATAACTGAGCTTGCTGATATAAATGTACAGATGTCTACAGGACACCACAGTCCAATCTCTTATGGGCAAAATTTGCAGATTCTAGCTATTACTCGGAGGTCTCAGGTCCTCCTGAGTATTTGACCAGCTCGTGGTTTCCTCATAAAGGGATGAATTGTACCATGAATGCTCTCTTTTGTTACTCAAGTATGTGGGCGGAAAGGAAGAAATCTTCCCAAGTCAGTGAAATGGTAAGAGAAAAAGAGAATTAACATGGGTTTTCATCATGGCCCTCCAAAGATAGACCGGTTGTTGCACAACTGATATACGTAACCCCCACACATATGGTATTCAGCAGACATCAGAGACCAAACTGTTGTTCTCAGTTGCATTGGCAGAATTTTGTGTAATAATTACATATAGTGAAAGGAAATCCGCAGCTCCAGACACTGTTTAGTAATTGCTTTCTAGTTTGCATATGTCAAAGACACAATAAACATTCTAACAATATCGTAACTCTTCAAGCTGCAAATTTTAAATGGTCTTAATAGCCTGTTCTAAAAGCGCTGACTCCCATAACTTCCTGTTTTGTATACTGGTTGATGAGTCATTATTAACCTCGTTAAGAAGTGTGTAAGAAGTTCCGTTCACAGGTGAGTGAGCAACACGTGAACAAAACGTTGTGGGACACGCATACTGCCTAGAGCAAACACTGTTAGAAAACCTTCTCGGGTATCAGACCTACCTTCCTGCTAGAAGCCTCTTCTTTGTCCTGCTGCCCTCGTATGTCTTGCATAGCACTTGTTCAAAACTCTAAGCCTGGGTTTGAGGGATGCTGTAAGACACTCTGTCCTCTAAGAGAATGTGTTCTTGGAGCAGTTTCCCTTCTCTTGGCAGCTTCTCCTGAGCCGCTTCTTGGCGTTTCCTTTAGAAGAAACCTGTGATCAGAGACTAATGAAATGGGATACATGGACTGGCCTGTTCAGCAACTCTGCTGGAGTGAGCTCCACCCTTTGGTCAGACTTGTCTGACCTTCTTACTTGCTCTGTTTTATCTTTCACCTCCTAAATGTTTTTCCTTTCATCTGAGGCGAGGATAGTTTGAAGTCTCTTCCTTATTATATCCCCCCGTAAACACTTGTACTAAATCTCCCTCTTTTTACAAAGACAAGTCAGTGTATTTCTGCAGCACAGCGTTAGTTTGAGTTGAGTGTTTATGCAAAAGAAGGGTACCAGTGCCTGGAGAAGGAGCCGAGAATCTGCCCTACAGGAAAGACACTTTAAAACAGGAAGGAAGTCCCCTTGGCCTTTTGCAGAGCTATAGAAACCACATCACTGGCCCCCTGTATCTGCAAAATCTCTGTATCTGCACTCTGATGTTAAAATGATCTTTTTAAACCCTCCGTCTCTCAAACCACTGTAAAGGATACGGGTCCATTGAATATGGGAATCAAAGAACAGACTCTGGTTCAAAGCCAAACGATGAAGACTTTATGGACTTTCTTCTATCGACTTTTCAAACATGTTTGGGTACAGTCAGTAATGAAAACAAATTTAGAAAACTTCTCTGTGAGTTCTCTTCCACATTTTAACCAAGAAGTTTGCGTGTCACTGAGAGTAACTCAGTTAAAGTCACACCAAGGACACTCCACCACAATGCACAATAGAAGCAGAGTATTTTTGTCTTTGGCAAAAGATTTTTAAATGCTGAAATATTTGAGATGATGCTCTGAAATACTAGGTTTGTTCATTCTGATTATTTTCAAACAGAATCATTGTTCCGCCAATGCTCCCCCATAGGTTTATTTCATTCAATTTTAACAATGTATAAAATTCCTTCTTTTCAGTTTGCTGGTGCCATCCAACACCCAATAGCAAAGCAGTTGACTCTGCAGGCTTTTGATGACTCACACAGCTATTGCTTTTCAATGCTGGAAGTACCAGAGAAAAAGAAAGCTGTTAGCAGAGCTATTTCATTGTTTTTCTGGACTCCAGTGACTTGCCACCAATGAAAAGTCTTTCGGTAAAGAAGTGCAAAACTCATCATTTTTTTCTGTTGTTAATTAGAATTCTGTGAAGTGTTACTATGTTTTAAGACTCAGAGTCCTTGCAACCTGTCTCTTCCTCCTGAACCAAGCCCAGCCAAGCAGGTGCATGACTTGCCCACAATTCAGACCTACAGGAACATCTCAGCTCCAGGTCTTCTACTACTGTCTCTCCAGCACATCTGGAGTTAAAGCAGAAGGCTGTGACACCTATAAACACCAAGTGCACTAATACGAATTAAGCAGCGTCAACTTACTTCCAACAGAAACATAAACCCATTAAAATCGTGTGACCACAGGCAAGTATGTTGTCACACCACGATGACATAACCAGAGACAGTGTATACGTGTTTTACAGGACTGTGTGAACAGTTTGACTCCAAAGGGGCAAACAAAAGAAAGGTGCAGTGACATCTGAATGACAAAAAGTGCAAGATAAAGAACAAGGACAAGGGAAGTGTCAGGGGTGGCAGGACATCATGGCAGAGGTATGAGAATGGTGATTAACCAGGATAAATGGTATCCACAGCAGGCAAGATCTCCTTTTGGGAGAGGGACAGGCAATACAGAATATCAAACATAAGCAAAGATAGATGGAGTAGAAAGACAACCACTTCTCTTCCAACTTTTCTTATCACCTTCATGGCCACAGGTGAGACCCAACAAAGACCACAGCCATCGGTGCTAGTTATACAGCATTAGCTCGGGTGCCTGTAGACCTGTAGGTTCTCGTGTGCACACTGAGCTCTAGAAATGGTTCTTTGTTCTGACGATCAGTGTATTTTCTTGTGTCTAGGGAATGTCACTGCTGGATTGTCAGAGTGTCATTGCTGTTAACTGGTGCAGAAAATGGCTCTTCAAAAATTTATGCAGCTTATCAGCTTTGAATAAATACTTGAACAGGTACATCTTTATGATGAATGTTTAACTTGATGAGAGAAATGGGGGGGTTGTTGCTGGTTTTGATTTTAATATTTAGGTTGCGGTATCATTATGATGGGACAAGAAACCCAGAGTATAATGAAAGTGGAATTAAAAGAAATGTAATTACATAAAACCTGGAAGTTTGGTGCTCATGATAACTGGAAGTAGGGGAGTTGGTGAGCTCAAGCCAGCTAATGAGTTGTGCTGGATTGTGCTCAGAAAACACAACTACATATTAAAAGTATTGCTTCACCCATTATGCTGCATGTGTCTGAATCTTTGGATTTTGAAATACATTTTTACTACTTCTTGATTTACATTTTAGAGGGCAGTTAATCTCAGAAATACTGATCATATGAAAGACTATTTCAGAATAATTCTTCTAGCTCATAAGGGTAGATGATGAATAATTTCACTGTAAAGAAATAAATGTGGAAAGTCAAAATTTTAATTTTTCTAACACTTCAAAAGCTACATCATAGCTCATATGATGTACTGTATGGAAAGGGCAGGTATAAGAGAAGGAATCCAAATTAGAGAGAAATTACATTATGCTTTGAATGAAAATTGCAGTGATGTGGGTTAAGGGATAGAGAAATATTCTGAGAACTTGCTGCTTTACTCTTTGAGGATCCTTTACATTCTATATACTTTATTTACAAAACATACACAAATTCTCTATTAAAAAAAGGAAGATGACATAAAATCATAGAATGATTAGGGTGGGAAGGGACCTTTCAAGCTCTTCCAGTCCAAGCCCCTGCAGGGAGCAGGGACATCTGCAAACAGAGCAGGGTGCTCAGAGCCCCAAGGGCCATCCTGACCTGGAACGGTTCCAGGGATGCGGCTTCTCCCACCTCTCAGGGAAACTTGGGCCAGGCTCTCACCACCCTCAGCATAAAAAATTTCTTCTTTCTGTCTAGTCAGACTCTCCCTCTTTTAATTTAAAACCATCACCCCTTGTCCCGTCCCAACAAGCCCATGAAGGAACTCATAGCCCCAGTCTTTCCCTCGCAGCTGGTACAGTCCTTTCCCTGTGCCCATAGTGTTGGCTATCTGATTTCTCCCTAAAGTGGTTCAGGATTTAGTGAAATGAGACTGGATATTGTAGATGCTGAAGGAGGTTTGAACTCACATGTTTTACTGCACAGCTGTCGCACTCCACAAAAAGAGAGGGACTGGAATACAGAATAAAATCACATAGAGTGTGATAGTGACACAACTGGGGGCCTGGTGACAAAATGGCCCCTTTTTAGGAAAGAAAGGTGTTTTATGAGTCTGAAAAGCAGCCAGCCAATCATTGAATGTTCTACGATCACATGGGGTATGACGTAGTTGAGAAATGACAACCCCAGTGGCTGCCTTAAACTGGACCCCCAAAATGGCAGCTGCAGGAAAATGACAGCTCCAAGGAGAGATGTGGGAGTGGCTTTCTGTCTGTGATGGCTTCCAGGCTGAACAGGAAGACGGAGCCAGAGCTGCTGTCCAGTCACAGGGCAGCCTGAGAGCATCTGGGTTATGATAGAAAGGGCATGCTCCAGGGACAAAAGGAGACGGGAAACTGGCCATGTGACAAGATGGGGAAGGGGACTCCATGTGCAGCAGAATGGGTGGCTGCGAGGTGACCTGGTGTGCAGTCAGTGGGGCGCACGCCGGCATTTGGGCAGCTCTCACTGGAGGAGGACAGAGTGGTCTTTCTGGAAACTGGGAGGACTTAAGGGGGTGAAAGAACGTCTCTGTTCATCTGAGTTTAATATTGTGGACTCCAAAAAGCGACACTGGGTGAAAACTGGTTTTCTCAGACATTTCACTAACATTTTTGCTAACACCGCATGAAATACTCAAAGAAGGGCTTTATGTATGCACATGGCGTGCCTTGACTTCTAAGAGAAAAACCACCTAATTAACTGTTTGGGATTGCCTTTGTTATTTCCTTTATGGTGTTCATAATTGCGCTGCTGATTTTTAATTAAAGATGTATTTTGTGAAATATGTCCCATAAATAATGGTGTTGAGCCGTACTTTTAATAACTATTCATCACTCGTTTAGGAGGTACAAAGGGCAGAGGAAACAATTACTGCAATGTGCTTGTAGAAGGCAGAGCAGAACACACAGGAGACTTCAGAGAGCACCTCACTGTCTGACTGAACCCATTGGTGGGTTTACAATGGATCCTGCAAGACAAATTTACTGTTGTCCTTATTCCTTCTTATTAAAAACTATATAATATAATTTCCTAATTAATATAATATCCTCATTATATATTAATA
>NW_010407509.1:5141-18426 GCF_000710305.1 Buceros rhinoceros silvestris | reverse complement strand
TGCGAAGCCGGGAGGACCCCTCTCGCCGCCGCTCACCAGAGCCCTTCTGCCCGCCGGGTCGTGCATGCTGTGTGGGACTGGACTACCCGCACACCTGAGGAGCTGTTTTCCCTGCTTGCTACATTTTTCGCCACTGGGTTTGCTTTGCTGCTGCTCCAATCCACGATAGACTGGTAACACCGTGCTGGTTTCGGGTCTCCCCACGTGGCGCCGCGGTTCCTTTTCCCTGCGCCATGTGGCCATCGCCATCTTTACCCTGCTGCCGCGGTGTTAACCCTCGCCTTTCCATTTCCTAAAAACCCCAATATCCTACTGTTTCGCTTTTGTATATATACATATATTGGTTTGTAGCGTTATTAAAGTTTGTTTCAGGTTTTTCCAAAAAGAACATTCGAGGTCTCACTAACTCTTTTTTTCTCCCTTCCCCTATCTCTGGTGGGATAGGGAAAGGTATTATCGTGACCGGATCTTGGTGTTTTACCTCAGCCAAACCGGTGACACTGTTTCAGTATTTTTCTTTTTATTTCCTGCTGTGGAGATGAGGGCTTTAATAAACAATTTTTTGGAGTGGCTATTTTTACATTTTTTTCTCCTGTATCCTGCTGTTACAGTGATGTAAGCTTGTTACATGCTTATTTGTTTTAAATAGCTTCTATTCCTTTTTTTTTAGGAATTATTCTTGTACATTAGCCTTCATTTTGAGAATTTCCTTCTCTCCTCTGAATAAAACTGAATAGGAAAAGGCAATGAAACAGACTTCTAAAAAAACGTAGTATTACAATTCAGGGGAAAAACTAATCTGAGGAGTCATGTTATGACAGCATGTAACCATTCCATACCAAGTTACAGTGTTAACCACTAATAGGTCCAGGCTTGTCACATTCAAAGGAATTTTACTAACTTTAACCTTTCTCTAATTACCTTGGTGTAGTTCACCACAGATCAAGTGCTTATATGGAGCTATAACAGTTCAGCTGATACATGGTAATGTTTCAGGATGCGCTAACTCGACCATGAGTTTGAACGCTGATCTGCGTGAATCAAATAGTAAAAGCAGTCATAGTGAAACTATTCCTAAATTTGAGTTCCATTGATTACTCTCTGGTCAGTACGACACATTTTCTAGAAATGTTGACATATTGTGTTGATTTTAACAACCTTTTGAAAACTAGACCAGTTTAATATTTCATGCTGTAGTCAAAGTTGTTATTTTCATCCACAAATAAAAATGGGCTTAAGAGGATTGGATAATTTTGAATATAATTCAACATTGCATGTGAGTTTGGCAATTAGTATGTATTTTGCGTAGAAACAAAAAGCAGGAAAAGGCAAGGTTTTTTCCAAATTAAAAGTATATTTCATGATTTATCAGGTAAAAAAAGTTAAATGAGAACTCCAGTATTCATTCAGTCCCCCTAGGGCACTACCAGGATTTCTTTAGTGGCAGACTGGTGTTGTCAAGCCCAGAACCACTAGGAGAATGAAGAGAACAGCATAGTGAGATCAAAATGCTGATGAATAAGAAGGACTAGAGATACACAACTGTGAAAATAAGGGGAAAAGAGATTTGGAAAGGTTTCATTTCAGTCAACATCATCATCTGGAAGGTTCATACAGAGCTAAAGCTAAACATTTTGGCTCTCCTAATAGTCTCTGGACATTAACAAAACAAAACAAAGCAAACCACAAAAGAATCTCAGAAGGCTGATGTAGCCTGACCATTTCAGATAACTATCTTAGAATAAGACGGCTGCTCTCCAGAGGCATCTCTCATTACAGAGAACACCTGGATCTTAACCTTTGAACAAGTGAATTTATGTGAGCCAAAACCTACATTTTAATGCAATTGTGTGAACCTGGAGACCTTCCACGAGAAAGAAGAGCAGTTAAAGTGACTAGTGTTGTCTAAAGCCACATCCTAGATTAGGTCCATCTTCTATGCTGTGATTATACTGGTTCACTGAATATGAATGAAATTGTGGCAATACTGAACTGAACAGAAACTTCAGTGCAGTTAGCTTAAAAGTTGTTTTAGACAGCTAGTCTCACTGTCAGTTTCCAAGGAATAGGTTGATTCAACTGACTTTTTCTTCTTTGATGCACAGTAGCTTATGATGGATCATAGTTTGCCTGCTGAGAATGCTGTGGTGGTGCGTTTCCTCACCATACTCATGGGCTGCTCAATACAGGGTGCAACTCCTCTCTCTGGGCCACACAACAATATGTTGGAAAAGCTACATGCCAACTGTGAAAGGTGGTGTATCAGAGCGCTAACCCCCCATTAACACTCCGGGCTTCTGCTTTCCCTATTCCTCGGAAACAATAACAACAATCACCTCCGCAGTGGACCTCAGTACACCTGGTTCCTACTCCCCTCCCTATTGTTCTGAACCTCCTTACAACCTAGCACACTTGTACTTGATCGTGGCCCAAGGCCGAGTGATGCTAGGACCCCAAGATCCAGAAAGTTCTGGACATTTTCTGACCAAAACATTACATCACTCAAGTTAGGCTGAGGGGGAAAAGTACCTGTCAAAAATCAATTATCACAGATGCTATAAAAAGCTATCCAAAATAAGACCATTTGAGCTCTTCTGGATCGTGCTGGGATGCCTCTCAGGATCTTCTGACAATGAGGCCAAAACAAGGCCTGGGTGAGTGTCACCTCTTTGAGACTCAGCTGTCCCTCCTTGAGTAGTATCAATGCATTGTGAGTATTTACTCTAACTCAACGAGGGAAATTTTGACCACAGGCTGGCCTCTTTCTCCTCTCTCTCTGCCTAGTTAGATGCTTTGCTTTGTGCATTTGAGTGGGCTCTGCATCCAAGTATTGCTGTTTGTTTGTGTGTGTATCTTAGGCCTTGTGTTTGTGTATATATATGTTGGTTTAAAGTACCTTGTAGTAAGTTAGTGTGAGTCTTGTCATTCTCAAATCTTTAATCAAATTGCTGTTTTACTTTGCTAAGTTACTTGGTAGTTCTTAAATTGGTTGATCATGAAACGCATCTAAAATCCAACTCTTCTGATTTACCTTATACTAGTAATAAAGTTTGAATTGTTGTCAAATTAAACTGTGTTAAATATATTCATCGATGACAGATGCACAGTGTAGTTTTATCCCCTACATAAACAGTAATTGTGTAGTATATAAAGCAGTCCTTGAACACAAGTAGTGATCTGTCCTAACAAGTTTTCAGGCAGTAACTCTGAGCAGAAAAGATTAAGACAAAAAAGAAAATCCCTTACCGCTTGCCAGTTACTACACCAAGACTTTGAATCAGAACATAAACATCAATACTCTCTATCTCAAGGATACACACTTGCAGGCTGAGAACTTGAACAACTAGAGTTCAATTTATTGACCCCTGCCCTAGTGTGGCATTGTATTTTATCTCTCCAAAATATAATTACCTACAGATTAAATCATACAGTGCACTGAAGGGAAGATACCTGTTCAAATACTCCTGTATTCATATGTTCATACTTCACTACAGTAGGGTTTCAAGTTCTTTCTTAAACTACAGAGAGCTGAAAAAACAGTTTTCTCTTAAGAAAAGGGTATGTTATTCTAAAACCTGATCACAGAACTTGCTTGGGGAATATAGCCAAAGCTTTGCCCTTTACATACAAAACAGTCTTCATAATTGCTGCTTCATATTTGCAGAGAATTTGAAGAGTCTGTGAAAATAAAGCACTTTTAAAAGCATTTATTATCCCTACTTTCCATTTTAATTCCTATCTTCATCAAATTAACTCCTCAAAGTCGTTAAATGCTGTATGGTCTATAGGAAAATGAAAGACATTTTTCTGTGTATCATCTGGCCCTTTTCATAAAAATGCTTATTAATTCAGATTATGTGTACATTCTGACATCAAATTAATGCAGATTGAAAAGTGGCTTCATTTGTTGATCAAATCCCGAGGTTATTAAAGTAAAATCGTACTTCAAGTTTGAAACAGTTTGCTTTTGTTACAGTGTGAAAGTTTATGTTTTCCGTTTTCTACTGACATCTGAAGAGTGGTACAGCTGAAAGTGAAAGAGGAGTGAGAAAGAAGTTGCTGTAAGGTTCTTCCACCAGAAGACCCTCATCTACCAAAAAAAGTGGAAACAGACTTTTTGAAAGTCAAATCATCTCTCAGGATCTTCATTTAAATGAAAGATCCAAGAGAGAAAAGGTTAAATAATTCTTCAAAGCTAAATATAGTGTTCAGGATGAACTCTTCTTGATGAACTCTCCTCAGCTTGAGCTGAAATGCTGTGATTACTTACGTGGGCCTCAATCTGGCTCTAATTCCCATCTTTTAATTTTAAAATTTTCTTGGTGCTTCATAAAACTGTGTTTTCAACATCTGTATTTCACGAGGACTATATCGGCACTACCTCAAATTGTTTTGTGCTAGCCTATCTGCTTATACTTCTCATGAAGTCAAGTGTTATTAATTGTAATTGGAGGGGTCCACAAATTATCATACATTTTGCTATGTTATCAACAGCTAGTCATATACAGAGCATGAACGTGTAAGCTTTTTGATTCTACAGGAAGCAGAGAAAAAAAAAATTACCTTATTGGGGAAAATGAGAAAAAACAAGTGCTTGAATATCACTGTGACAGGCTGTGGTACCAATGGGTGATTAACAGAGACCAATCAAACTATGGGGCAAATAAAATTTCCTTGATACTTTTAAAATCTGCTTTTTTTTAAGGCAGTGTGAGCATCTTGCTTATCTTACCTTGGGATAAGATATTTAGATATTGTTTTTGACTAGAAAGAAGCATTTTTTCTAGACTATATGGGAAAATTTATCAATGTATGAAAGAAACATTTTACGGACTTACTGAAATATTGAAGCTGTGACTGCTGCCAGAGATATGATTAAAAATATCAACATTTTTCAAAGACCAGAGCTATCATTACAAAGCAAACAAATTTGAGCCACTAATAATATCAGGCATTACCTTGTGCTGCCTCTATCTTTCTTTTTTATTTTTTGCCTCACTTGACTATGAAGATATCCTGAGTGATTAAACGATCGAGTACTGAGGAGTCAGCATTGCTGCTGTATTTGAAAGAGCTACATTGAGAACTTTATTATGCGCATCTGAAAAGCAAAATCAGTAATTACAAACAACTTACAGGACAGCTGAATGTAGTTAAATCATTTACTGGCAATACACCCACAATCTTAAAATGCTTTAATTTATAAAAACATATTCAGCAGCTGCAGTGCTTTTATTCGACAGACACTCTCTCTTAAGCTTACAGAAACTATTCTTTTTTTTCGGAAGGTGAGTGTGATCCTTTACAAGCAAAAGGTAACCATAGGTGAAAGGGCATCTGTCTGCTTGATAGTTCCTTGAAGCTGCTCTGATCACAACCAAAAGAGGAGAGAACTGTGTAACTTAATGCAGACAGTGTTCCTTTCATCTTACAAATGACTGTAGAAATTGCCCATGTCATCTAAAGTGAAAGGAACAATAAGGCTGTTATGTCATAATGAACTGTTGAAATAACATTAAAATGTAGTATTATAAATGGATAAGGGAATTCTAAAGATACAGAGATAATTAGAGATGTGTAGACATTTTGGCATATCTCTCATCATATCTACAAATGTATGATTATCTCTGTATGTCCAGTCATCTCTCTGTATCTCTGGGTTTGGAATTTTATTTAAAGTCGTAAGAACCAGGAGACTCACATACCTTTCACATGGGAAATCTTTGGGCAGAAAAAAGTTAGAAATATTTTTCTATGAAGAGATATTGATTATTATGTCATAGTTTTAATGTAGAAATTTTTTTAATACCAGGTACTGGTGCCTTCTCTGAGGAATACTTATTTCTGTTTTAAAGTCAAGCTTCTGAGCTCTTTGAAATGTGTGGTTATACAGGAAGTAATCTGCTGGAGGCTTTGAGACTTAACCTTGGGAGATCCCACGTCTGCCTTTCAGCCAACAGTGTGCTCTGAAGTAGAGCTGCATTAGCAGCTGTAAATTCAATCTCACTGTAGTTAGCCACTCTATTCTTCTTCACTGGTAATTACACCATGGGAAATAACTATTTAAATGGAATCCTGTGCTACGATTACATTTTTCAAAAACTGATTACAACATACAAGACAGTTTTCAATTTAAGCTTCCAAGTTTTAATTCAAAACAACTTTATAGTAACAATATAGACCTGAGAATGTAGAGACATTCAAGTGAAGCAACTTACATTCCAGTTATTTGTACTGCTTCTTTATAAAAATGTTTCCCGTATTTCCAAAGATTAAATTCTGCCAACCAATGAGTAATCATCAGAGTTGAGTAAACATATCATAATGACCAAGTAATTTGAAAAACTCTGCCTTTTTAGTGAACTACAGATAAGGAGGTTTGAAATTTCTTAAATTAGATCCTAATATCCAGACATTAAATTTTACCTTAATTTACAAGTAAATCTACATGGCCATACCAAAACTATGGTACAGTGTTCTGTGAGACAACCGTTTAAAACTGACTAGAGGGGTGACTTATTTTCCTGACCTATGCACCACATGCCCAAGAGACAAGTTACTCTGTTTAAGCCACGAGACAATAAATATTTGCTGCATATCCCAGGCACTTGCCAATACTCTGGGAGTAATTCGTAGATGTGTTCATGTCACCAGTTGGCACTGAGGCAGGACCAACCATGGGACAATTCTCTCTCCAATCACACCTTCCCCATTTCAGGAGAAAAGGGTTGAGAGATAAAAGAAAAAGTAAGCGAGGCCTCAGTTAAGTTTAGGAAACTAAAACAGTTTTAATAACAAGAAAACAATATTATATACAAACCCAAACAAGATATTAACAATTATATATAAGGATCAGGGGTCTGGTGCAGCTGGGCTTGAACCGCAGGTAAAGGGAATGAAAGTGATAGAGGAAAAAACTACCAATCTGTAATGGCCGACGGCATGTGACTGGGGCCGGAACCAGCCGGGCCGGGAAGCAGCAGCTGGGAAAATAGTGACAAGGAGCAGTGCGGTGTCCCCCTGGAGCTGGGGCAGCAGTCCGGCTGCCTGGCAGCTTGAACAATAGCAGCACTGATCGGCAAATTCCTTGTGGGCAAGAAGGGGGAGGAGGGTAGTGGGTCACCTCGGACAGCAGGCAGAGAAGGCGACCTCCACAGTTTCTTCCCGCACTCATCATCATCGTAGCTTGGCTTCGTGGATGAAGATTTGGGAAGGGCTTTACCCACGCTTACTGCAAGCGCGCTGATGGCTGAAAAGGCCAATGCGGGATAGGCAAGTCTGGTTGCAAAGAGCACACTGTAAGGTGACTACCATCATCCCCACATCACCATTGGCGAGTCAGAGCTTCAGTCAGTCCAGCAGTTCAGCTATCTGGGAAGCATCATCTCCTCAGATGCCACGATCGACAAAGAGATAGACAACAGAATAGCAAAGGCAAACAGAGCTTTCAGAAACCTCCATAAGAGAGTCTGGTGCAATAAACACCTGAAGAAAAGCACAAAGATCAGTGTCTACAGAGCCATTGTACTGTCTACTCTTCTATATGGGTCTGAATCATGGGTCATCTACCACCACCACCTGCGACTCCTCGAACGCTTCCATCAGCGCTGACTCGGGACAATCCTGAACATCCACTGGACTGACTACGTGACTAACGTTGCTGTCCTTGAACAGGCAGAGGTCACCAGCATTGAGGCCATGTTGCTGAAAACGCAGCTGCGCTGGGCAGGGCACGTCTCCAGGATGGCGGATCACCGCCTCCCTAAGATTGTGTTCCCACACTAAGCTCTTAAAGAAACACCATCCCGCCAAAAATTACCACAGTCAGTAGGATGCAGTGACATGCAGGGGGAGGAATACTTTAACTGGCTTGCTTCTAAGTCAGTCAAAACTAACCAAACTGTTTTTCTCTTAACCCAGGACAGTTCACAAAAAAATTGCCAGTGCTGCCAGAATTCTGCTACAGCATGAGATTAGTCTAGGCTTGTGGTTGGGACCATGGAATAACATGATGATATTTGCCTCAGTTACTGCTGCTGGGTCACTGCCTTCTGCAGTCAGAAGGTGGTCTTCTGACCACCAAGAGCCCTGAGACCACATCTGAAGGAGACTTTTACAATCCAACAGTCATGGTTTGGCTTACCTGATACATTCAGTTAAAATGTTAAACCTGGGTTCATTTAATCCATTTCCAGTTGTTAAACAGATGGATATAATTAAAAAAAAAACCAACCAAAAAACCATGACAATGAACTGTAGTATTCTCTAATGTTAAGACTCGAGAAATTATTTTAAAGACATACCTTCACTGTGAAAGAGACCTTAAAGAGTCACATTTATAGTCTTACCTGATTTAAAAAAAAATATCCCTTTAGGTACGATAAACAGAAGTGTATTTGGCTTTACTTATATATGATCATAGAAGTTGTTTTTGAAATATGACTCAAAAAAAGATGGTTAGAGGAATGAAAAATGAAATGTTAAAGACAATCAATACTACTTTCTGAGAATTTCTGAAGCTTTTTGAGTTCAGTCTTTCACCACATTCTTACACAGATAAGGTCTATGATAGCATAATTATGAATTTATTCTCCTTTCACTTGAATCAAATTATTAACTTCAGTGGAGTATTTCTTGGCTTATACCACTGTGAAAGGAAAATTGTCTTGGTGTATCAGTTTTTACCATCTCATTGCATGGCAATTTATGAATTTTTACTGTATAACATTTCGCAACAGTCTGGTAGGGTTAGTAATAATTTTATAACTAATCACCAAAAAAATATTTTTAGGAATTGGATGTAATAATCTTCATACTAATTAGTCAATTGTCAATGAAAAGTGGTACTTATCCAAAAGCTGTGCACAGCAGAATAATGTATTTTCTTTGGCTTGAGTATACTGATAGATCATTTTCTATTTACACGTGATGATATGGAGTCTCAGGTAAAAAGCAAAGAAATAAAAATTAAATAGAAGTGCAATGTAAACTCAAACAGTGAGCAGCTGTTCTGTGAAAAGTATGACGTACAGTGTCGATATCAGTAAAAAAATTCCTTGACTTGATTCCTCACTCTTAGTGGACAATCTGACCAGACCCATCTGTGTCAAATCCTCCAGGCAAGGATATTTTATTGTTGAATGGCATTTGTCCAGTCATCAGTGAAATGAGTACCAGCAAGAGCCAAATAAAGCAAGAGGAGATCACTCATCAGATATCCTGGAGACCTTCCGGCTTAGGGGCATTCCGCAGTAGGACATTTTCACCACTTGCCTGTCATAACACAGCATGCACAGGTCCATTTGTAGAATAAACACATTCATTGCAAAAACTACTCTGAGTGAAGCTGCTATTGTGTATTGTAGTAGACAATCAGCAGCAGCAGCCTCATTCAAACAGTTTCAGAGGAATAGGTTTTTTACAGGTCATATGTAAAAATTACAAAAATTTATCTACATGGAGACTTTCTTGAAGTTAAAAGGGACAGCAATCAAGGTACTAGGCAGGAGTAAATGAGAGTGAGGTTATGGTCATCATACTATATTTTAATACAATATTTTTTGTTCACTGTTGGGAAGAAAGTTAATATCTATGATTCTTCGGGAAATGAACATGTCATGATGTTATAGTAGTGTGCTTTCCTTATTTATCTAAGAACAAAGCTGAGGAGCAAACTAATTTGCCAAAATAAGGTGAGGAAAGCAATTTCTTCCTCAAACTGAGGTTCCTCTATAGCTTACCCACCCAATGAAAGGAAGAAACATGAAAACAACAGTAAAGCCAGGGCTGAAAGTTAAACCAAATACACTGATGTAAAAAGAATAATACAAAAGTACATACACTGCAGGGTTTTATAGTGAAACAGGTGTTAGTCTTCTACTGTTAAAAAAGCTGTGAGTTAATTATGCTATAGAGTAATGAGAATTTTAACTAAAACTTTGTTGCCATTACAGCTGATTACATAGTTTCCAGCATCCTAGTAAGGGCCTACCTTGAAAAATATTTTAAAAAAATCAAATTACCTGAGTTATTCTCAGAAAAAAACCACTTTAAATAGGAATGCAACAGTAGTCGTAGTTAATAAAAAGAAGGGAAGGGGGAAAAAAATCAGATAAAGCTGCCAATTTGAATGGATTCTGAGCAGTACATTACTAGCCATGCCCTCCCCTTCCCCCATCCTGATTCTTCTTATGACTTATTTGTTTAATTTTCTTCCACATAGCAGCTGGATATCACAATACGCCTACAAGGTCATTACCCTAAGAAAGGCAGTCTTCTATCCTACTTCACAAATATTTAATTTGGATATATAGGAATAGTAGTTACTTGTTAGGGTGACTGTAAAGGCTGAAAGTACGGATAAAGTTTGGTAATTCTTGCTAGGATTCATATAATTCTTTCAACAGATATAGAAAAGGCCTTTGACTGGATCGAGAGGCTTTATTTATCTTGAAAGCACTATACGTCTGGCAAATGCCTTGTGGTCCACTGGTAGTAAGTTCATATCACTTTTCTTGCTTATTCTCCCCTCAATTATGGATGAGTCTCAGTCATTTTTAAGGCTACAGTCTCAAAAGAATTGTCATCTAGACAAAGCACAGCAATAGGTAAGAGACTTTAGAAAGGGATCTGGGAATCTGTGTGTGATGTGTTGGCTCCAGTAACAACTTCCGAGGGATTTTTGTCATCTCAGAATGGGAGCACACTGTAGAAAGGGACAATTCACATCAGCTTAGCTTGTAGTTGCCTAAAACTAGCAAACAAGGAGAATTGGAGTTTATTTTTAATTGCAACCACTTTCAAGGCTGCCTGTAAGTAAACTTGATCTTCTCCTTATCAATCTCCTTGAACATGAGCTCTGGAGGTCCCTTCTAGCCCAAATTGTTCTGTGGTTCTAAGACTAAACATGACTTTATAGTCCATTGTTCAAAATATTTAGCTAGGACAGCACTCCTGAGTTCTAATCACTGTTCTCCAACTTCTATTTAAATTAAAATATTTAAATACAAAATACACGTTAAGTTTAAAAATTGAGAAGGAAACAGGAAAGAAGTCTTCTCTATATCAGTGGAGTGGACTAAAGTTTTTGTTTTAATCTCTCTGGTGTAATTTAAGAAAGAACAAAAGTAATATCCTAAAATAACCTCAGATGGGAAAGAGGGATGCTTGCAAAGAAGATGAGAAATTGAAATCCAAATGTCCTTCAATAGACCTAGTTATTCATACACTTAACTGTTTCAGTCACCGAGTATGCAGTGACCATTGTTGTGTGAGGCCTCATCCTGTATACCAATTCTAAAAAATTTTGGTGTATTTGAAAATACTGTCAAAACAGTTAGAGCAACAGTTGTACTGAGAATCTTGATGAAATCTAGGCATGACGTATGGCACTTGCAAGATTGGCACTGTCTTTAAACAGTTGGAGCAGCAGAATTTTTCAGAAGGAAAACTCAAATCTTGTTCCTATTACTTGGTTCGTCAAGGTCACTCAGTTTTTTCTGTATTTCATTCATCGGTACTGAAAATACAACCAGACTATTTACCATTAACAAGTTTAATAGTTTAATTCATACCTTCTTTTAGCCCCACAGCTCTTCTTCATTTAGCTAGTTGCTTGTTCAGCTTAATATTCTTTCATTAATCAGCATTTTTGCCTTGCTAATTGTTTCCCATACGACCAGGATCAAATGATAGAACCAAGTTATATGTGGCCATCATATATTTTTTCTCCGTAGAAAGCTAGTAATTTGCTCAGAGGAAACTACCAAGCCAGTGTTTCATGATCTTCTAGTAAATCAGCATTAATTTTTTTTATATTTTTTTCTATTTATCTTAATTCTGTGTGAACCTTTGCTGTACAATATGTTCTAATATCTATGGTATAGAAATCAAATGGCTCATATTCTGTTTCTTAAATACAGGTACTGTATTGTCATTCTATTATCATACAACAGTGTTGCTGATCCGACAAACACTTCAAACCCCTGTTACTAAATCTTTGATTTAGATGATAATTATTTCAGAAATCTATTATGGTGATCACCTTGTGCCCATGCGTGAGTATATTAAGCATTCTGAATTTTCTTTCACCTAATGATGAGAAGGTCTATTTCTTTAAACTAATTCTTATTCGTCATCTCATGATGTCCTCACAAAAAAATAAGAAAGAAAGCTAAATTATATTTAACATTAATGTAAAATTCTCTTAGTATGCCACATTTCTTCAGACTCATTTCTCATCCTTTATGTGTGTCAAGGGTCGAGGGACCGAGTACCTACTCCTTGATTTACCTTAACGAAATCCCTCTGTCCTGATAGAGACAGAAAGGGTTTTAATAGGGGAAGGAAGAAATTCACACCTCGGTCTGCTCGGATAACTGAAACAAACTTTTAATAAACAATAAATTCATACATTTACACTCTACTATATATGTATATATAGGCACAGACCGAGAAAAAGGGAAAAGGGAAGAAAACTGGGGGAAAAAAAAGGACTCAGATAACAGGTGTCCTGGGTTCAACATGGAGGAACTGGATACTTTCATGTTGTCTGGCTTTCTTCTTCCCAGAGAGCTGTGGTTCTCCCAAGCTTCCAGGAAGGAGAACACGCCTCTTTGAATGAAGTCATAAAAGGGGGCGTGCTGAGAAGACTCGACACCATTTTGCCATCTTGCTTTTCCCCCTCTCTGCTCTATCTGCCCTCCTCTCTATCTCGTCTGTGCCGCGGCTCCTATTAGATATGCCACGCAGGACTCTGGAATCTCACGCCCCCAGACTGGAAACCTTTATCAAGGAGAGAAAGACATGTCCAGGACCTGCTACTTCCCTAAAGCAGTAAAAGACTCCTTCTGCAAAATGGGTAGGACCTTCTCCGTTTTCTGCCGATTCCCGGCAGGGGTGGTCTAATGAACTGTCTTGCCCTGATGGATGGACCCAGCAGTACCCCTTGTCCCTGCAGCGTGTGCAGGAGGCCCCTACGCGCAGTGGAATTTGAAGATATTCCCTTAAGACGCAACCTGGCTGGCCCGCGGCGCTGATATGTGTGTGGGGGGGAGTCTGAAAGAAGCATTCCTTGGCAATGAAGTTCCCTACAGCCACCCCAGAGGAGAAAAGGACTATGTTTTAATTGCATGAAAGGTTTGCTTCAGGAGAAACCCATTATCAAGCTTTGCATCGGGCAATGGACAGATTTATGGGCGGACTTTTTCTTTCCCTCCCCCGCCCCCTGCGTGGTGAGCCGTTGTGGGGTGAAGTTTGTAAGCGGCAGGAATTGACCCGATCAGGG
>NW_010407509.1:4068-4445 GCF_000710305.1 Buceros rhinoceros silvestris | reverse complement strand
CTTTTCGGTGGGGGAGCAGCTCCTCTTTTTCAAACCGCGACAACAGGTTTCTTGGCAGGCTTGTTCAAGGTCGGTGCTCCGGGCAGGCAGCCAAGTGACGAAGTGGGAGTAGAAAAGCCTTGTTTCCCTTTCACCTGGTTGGATTCCTCTTGCGCCGGGAAAGGGGGGGTGGCGGCAGAAACCTCTGTGCAGCAAGAAGCAGAATCTAACAGCAGAAAATGCTCCCTGCATGAAAAACTGGAAAGGCTCAGTTATCACACCCGATTCTAGACGAAAACTCACGGCAAACCAGTTCGGAGTCTGTAGTCTGTAGATTTCAGGCGATCCCGAGGTGTGGTCCTCAGGCCCTGGGCCGGTCGGCAGGTCGGACCCAGCAG
>NW_010407509.1:0-3970 GCF_000710305.1 Buceros rhinoceros silvestris | reverse complement strand
GGGGGCGGAGACCCTGCAGCCTTCGGCCCCCGGGCCCAGCCGATCAGCAAGTCGGACCTAGCAGGCCTGGTTTCGGCCTGGTCCCTCGGCAGAGCAGGTTCGTGGGAGGACTCGGCTCCCTGCGTGCCGCTGTCCGGGAGCTCACAGAGCGATCCGGGGGTGCAGCCCTCAGGGCTCGGGCTGGTCGCTCACCGGGTCGGCTCTGGCCAGGCGTGGTCGGGCCTGGACGTCTGCCAGCAGGTCCATGGCAGACAGCGAGTCCGGAAGTCGAGAGAGAGAGACCTCCCCCGAGCTGCTGCGTTTTTAAAGCCTTGACACGTAACACTGCACCTGACTCCCTTAACCAATTAAATGCGGAATTACCGTATTTGCATGGAATAATTCTATTTGTCCATTACCCAAAACAAGGAAGTTTCAGCTCAAACCAGGAAGTTTCAGCTCAAACTGGGACAATGGGTTAGGTTTAACACTTTTGTTTGGTTTAATACATTTTATAATCTATATTTCAGATTTTTTTTAATAATTCTACACCCCATGGACTTCATGAAACAACTTTCTTTGCTAATATTATATTTTTTATTCACAAGGGATGAGAAAATTCTCAAGGATTTTAAAGGATATACAAGTTATTTGGGGTTTAAATTAAGTATCAAAAGTTCTAATGGAGTAACTGATTAGAATAAATGAGAAGCGTAATCTGATTAGTATATAATGTTTCAAAACAGTAAAAGGGGCTTTAAATATTTGTGGCTAAAATTAATATCCAACATGCAAGATTTATATAACCGGAGTTTTATCCTATTTTTAAATATTGCTAAGGGATTTCTGATCATTATACAGTTTTCTTCTTAGTTCAAAAGATGTGATTAGTATTGAAAGGAATATGGTTCTATTTCGAAGCAAATTTTAAGGATCCAAAAAATGTTTTATTCTACCTTAGAACAAAACCACATATTTAAAGAAGTGAGAAAACAGAATTGCCTTAAAGCAAAAACACACTGAGAGTGTAATGGAAGAGACCCTGAGCAAGAACATGCTAGATGCAGGACAAATTTATGCTCATTCTCATCACAAATTTTCATACAATGTTTCTCCAAATTAGACTGAAGAGAAATCCAAGTCTTCTTAATTTCAGGCAAAGATATGCACACAACAGGTTTTAACAGAATTGTTGTAAGGTATGCAAATGCCTGTCTTTCTTTCAATTGTGTATATCCCAGCGTGCTCTGGGACATGTAAATCTTCAAGGTGGTGAGCATATACATAGCCAAAGCCTAATACTTGTAAAACAACATAGTTAGAAGATGGATTTTATTGGTTTTGAACTGGTTCAGATTGAACCCTTTTGGTTGTTGCAGCAATGAAAAGTATTCCAATTATATGCTGAACTTATTGAAAATGCAATATTTAATTTTATTTTCAGATGGAAAGTAACTTTTTCCCAAAAATAAAATCTTATAGAACATTTTAAGAAAAATACATTTTGTCTCAGAAAACTGTTCATATGGTGTTTTCCTCATGGCTTTAACACAAATTACATACTAAGGTGTTTTTCAATTGAAATCAATAAGGAAATTATTGACAATAAAACTGTTATATTTTCTCATCTTCTTTTTTTCCATTACTTTCTCTTCTGATCTTTGAAAGCATCTATATTTTTTGCCATGTAATAATATTTATTTGTATTACAGTGGTGCCTACAAATTTCAGTCTGAAACTGGACTTGCATTAGTGTTGGATATTTTACTGCTGTACAAAAGGAGTACTGGGTTTGGACAGTTATTTTTTATATGGGAAAGGCAAAAGATGGTCAGGAAAGTAGGCACAGAAGACTTGCTAGGGACCCTGGCAGTACAGGGCGGATGGTTGGACTCGATCTTAAAGGTCTCTTCCAACCAAAACAATGCTATGATTCTGTGATTCTGTAATCACCTGCAGGTTCTCTGCAGTAGAGGGTAGAGAAACAGTGTGAGAAAACCGGTGTAATACCAACAGACTACACTTCACTATTTGTAATGCTGTTTTTTGGCACAGAGAATGTGCACTACCACTTGTTTTAGCTGCTAATTCTTTACTTTTGCCAGTGCTAAAGTGCTCATATTCCATTGAATTAATTCTTCCCAGCCTCGTTTCCAGTACAGAAAGGTTTTGCCTTTTTTGAAATAGCTTCAATTAGAAGGAAAGCAAACAATACATATAAAAAATTCCCACTCCACCAGAGTTGGAGGTAAGGCTGGTATTGACATGAATAGGCACAGTCAGGTCAACACTCAGCTCTTTTGAAAAATCTCGCTTTTCAAATGATGTAGGAACAAAGGACAATTTTGTTTCTAAGCTGGTAAGTAGGGTATCATACAAAAATGAAAGAAGAAAAGAGATTAAATTAGTCTAATGAAAAACAAAAAGGCATTTTATGAACAAAATTGAGTGGATCTGTTTAAAATAAAGTTTATATTTTCAGCAATTGTGCTCTGTAACATGCTTTTAATTCTGTTGATACGCAGCTTCCGTTATGTGCAGCTGAGTGTCACTGTGCTGACCTGTATTGAGAGGAGAGTAAGGAAGCATTTGATACAAACCACTTCAGGCTTTTGTTATCTGTCCTTCCTATAAAACTCCAACACAAAAACCTCTAAAGTTTTTAAATGCAGTAACTAAAGTGGCAACGGAGACCTGTAGTTCATTTTTTATTGACTGAGATGATATAGATTCAATACATCAACAGGGAAAGGTTATTGTGTTGTCAGGCATGTAAGGGTTAGCATCCACAAAAGTTCCTAAATTATAATCTACTTCAAAGAAGAATAAAATGCAGTTGTTGTGACAACCCACATTCTTAATTATATTAGAGAGATTTTGATTTGCAATACTTGCCCGTGTCTTAATTATATTAGAATGACAACAATAGAAGTGTAAAAACGTGTTTCTAGTGGTCTGTATGTTCTTGGTAGTCTGTAAAAATGTAACAGAAATAGACATTACAAGGATTCCTGGGTTGGAAAAATCTCTGAACCCCTAACTTGCACCCTGCACTTTCTAGCCCCTTTGTCTCCTTTTTCATTTGCTGCTGTAGTTCTTCTTGGTAAATATTGGTAGCTCTAACATGTTTACTCTGTTTACATCCTCCTCTCTCATCATGTAGAATCATAGAATGCTTTGGGTTGGAAGGGACCTTCAAAGATCATCTAGTCCAAACGCCTGCAGTGAACAGGAACACCTTTAGGTTTCTCAGAGCACCATCCAACCTGACCTTGAATGTTCCAAGGGTTGGGACATGTGTGGGAATTCTGCACAAAAGGTCAATATGTTCGTGAGCACAAAATTCCCTCGCTATCTCCAGGAGTGGAGATTCCTTGAGCTGGCAGAAGCGAATAGCTGAAGGAGGGAGTCTTGGGAAGGTAAGATGGCCTTAGTTTTGACTAAACTAAGAAAGCAAGAAAATGTTGAAGGTCCCAGTGTCCAAATAAAGACCTTTGCCTAATTAATTACAAGATTAGTATTAAAATTCATGCCCCTCAATATGCTAATGAGCCAAAACCAGAACAAGCTAAACATATATGACTGTGTTACTCAACTCTCCAGCCAAATCATGCTAAACATCACCTAAGAAGTAGACACAAACAGAGTTAGGGTAAAAAAAGCTACGAGGGGAAATACCTGGCTGGGAGAAAAGACTTGAACCCTAGCAGGGATGATAGATGGGCTGTATTCCTCTTCCTCCACCCAAGACAGGGATGCCTTCTGGGTAAGAATTGCACCTTCACCATACAGTCAAATTACTCGGGATAGTTTTCTTTTGGGGAGCATTACTGGTTTATATTATTTATTAGTGCTGTTGCAGTGAGTGCATTAAACAATGGCAGTTCCGAATCTGTTACATCTGTTGCTTTAATAAACTTTTTTTTTTTAATTTATTATTGGCTTTGCAAAACAGTTCCAGTGTGTCGCAGGTTGAAAAAGGGGGGCTGTT
>NW_010407508.1:58799-81502 GCF_000710305.1 Buceros rhinoceros silvestris | reverse complement strand
CTCTCTTCTTTCCTTTTCCCCTCTTCGTTTTTCTTGACCCTTTCCCCAGCCCCCGTCCCCCCTTTTTACCTTTTTTCCTCCTCTCCCCCTTTTTTCTTTTTTTTAGGGGGCTGTGGGGGGCTTTTTCCAGATCTTTTTTCATAAGCCTCCATCCAAATGTACATCATACAGACCTACAACTTCAGGAGCCCCCGCAGGGAACTCGATGTGCTCCGTGCAAAAGGATGCCCCTGACCTGCTAGAGAGCATCAGGGAGAGACTAATATTGTAGAGGACGCAGAAAGAGGAGGGGATGCAGACCCCACAACTCCTCCAGCTAACAGCTGAGGCACAGAAGCGTGTTTGCTCACCGCGGTTTGTCAATAACGCGATGCACAATCTCAGGGCAGGGCTAGAAGAAGGTCTCAGGGTGCTGGACCCAGCCTTTAAACATACCAAAACACCACCAGCAGCGGGGTCAGCCACACCACTGCACTCCTGCACGCAAAGCTTCACGCTGCATCACCACTGCAAAAGCATAAACTTCCTTATTAAGTCCAATTCTGGAAATAAATATCTGCTTTACTAAAAAAATAAAATACTGAGTGCCAAGTCTTTTTTTTTTAATTTAAATCCATTAACATTTGTTCAAAAAGATGAACTTTTCCATCAACAAAACTCATGACTGCTGTATATGCAGCAGAAAACTACCAGCTGCAGAAGGGATATAAATAGCTCAGAATTTTCTTCTTCTTTTCCAATCTAGTGACCCTAATCATTCTGAAGTTCAGAGTGAAGTAAAATAGCGAGACAATCTGCGCCTCCCCTTTCTAACGCTGTTGTTCTGATCTCAGCCCCAGCATTTACCGTCACTAAATCATGTTTGCTGAGAACTCCTCCCTGAACAGGCCACATTATTAATTCGCTCACAGCGATCAGCTAATGCATGCCGTGAAGAGATAACGCTGCTCCCAGCCCAGCCTTGATGGTAACTTACAGGAGAAAGCTTTTCTTCTGCAGATCAAGAAAGGCTCATCACTAAGGTGCCCCAAGAGCTGAGAACTCTGCGGTGCTACGAACTGCTGACAGGCAACCAATAACTGTGACGAATTAGACATTCATGGCATCTGCAACGATCGATAAACTGACTCACCAAATTAATAAAATATAGATAACAAAGCACACATTTTTATTAAAGAATAATTTCACGATAACCAAGTAATGGGGATGCTTCCAAGCATAAGATTAAATTACATGCTGAGCAAATCTGGCAGTTTGTGATAAACTGCAAAAATGGTCTTTGCCACAGCAACTGAGGAAGAACATTGCTGACATCGTCTATAAACATGTTTTATAAAGCATAACCGAAAGTAACAAAAAAAAAAATCGTTGAAGTAGTGGTTAGCGAATTCACCCCCGTATCCATAATAATCACTTTCTAGACTTCTCCTTGCTCTGTAATTTGTTCTTCAAAGATGTTGCTGATTTTGGTGTTAAAACCAGTAAAACAATGTTTTTAAAAAGCATAACCGAAAGTAAAAAAAAAAAAAATCGTGGAAGTAGTGGTTAGCGAATTCACCACCGTATCCATAATAATCACTTTCTAGACTTCTCCTTGCTCTGTAATTTGTTCTTCAAAGATGTTGCTGATTTTGGTGTTAAAACCAGTAAAACCAGATTACCTGCATAGGGGAATATTGACACCGAATTAATTCCGTAACCAGTCAGACTCCAGCAGTCATCATCACTGGAGCACCCAAAGATTTCTAGAGCCTTCAGGACGATGGAAAAATGACTTAGATATCCAAGGCAAGTGTCTTACCCGAGAGATAGACACTGCTTATCACCATTTTCTGCCTGAGCAATAACTTCATGTATTGGCTTGAATTTAGGAACACAACGAATCCCACTGGACTTGAAGGTCTGAAGCTATCTATACATGGGGTAAGGAATTTTCCTGCATGGATAGTTTCCACTACTGAGAAATGCATCAAGAAGAGCTTTTCCAGCCTTGAGTAAAGGTATCGGAGAAGCCCCAGGGAGGAAGACGGAGCCTCTCTCAGGCAAAGGCTTCACTTTGGGGAAGAACGCCCTTAAGCACCGCCCCCAAGTCTCCGTGATCCTGGTTAGGTCACTGCTACACAGCTTCGAAACGTGTCCTACACGGAGATTTCAAAACCCTGAGATCCTGTTTGTTCAAGTGGAGAATCACACATCCTGAAGCTCCTTAGGACTCGATCTCTGCAGGCCAGCCACGCCATACCAACAGCATTAGAGGGCTGTCCTAAAATTAGTTTTAATCCCTATAATGCTCGGTATGCAGTGCTCTCAGGCAGCTTCGCGTGACTGAGGTCCTGTTAGATCTTCCAAACCTTTCTGTTCCAGAGCAACCTCCAGCCTTTCCTGGAAGCATTCTTTCATACCTGCAGTGAGTCAGTGAGTATTTTACATCCACAGTTTAGCCACTTCCTGAACTTCCCTGGATTTCCTGGTCACACACATGATACAAGGTCTTTCCCGTCCCTCCTTCTAGCTAATAAATAATGGAATCTGATTTCTAAAATGAAACACAACTCAAACAGAGCATAAGCAATATGAAAACAGTATTTGTTTATACTAGATCCATTATGAATTTAATTCCTTTTTTAAACAAATGACATTTAATAATACATTAAACACGTAAACAGGGCCATATTTGAAGTTATAATTCCATCAGCCCTTTCTCATGACACCCATCTTCCTTCTCAAGGGCCATATCCACATTTCAATCTAATCATTTATAGAACACCGTGAAGTTAATAATGGGTCCTTAAAAATGGCTTATTACTTAGATAAGCTACTGGCTTCCCTACCTATGGCAACCTAGATAAGTTTAAAGAAAAAAAGAAAAATCTGTTCTATGGCATATTATTAGCAACAGGAAATTTATTATAAAAATGTTATTTTCTTTCGGAATTAAGTATCTTTACTTGGGAAAGATACCCAACTATTACCACTCACAAGCCCCCATTTATTTCGACATTGTACACATTTTCTGCATGGCAATCACCTCGTTTACTAAGGAGGCGCCCACATTGCTACGAATCTTTTCAGCCACCAACACGTGACTGCAGATAGCAGCAACACATATTTTAGAGCGGCAGCAAACAGGACCAGCTTCAGGATTACACCCACCACCCTCAAGAGAAGACGAGGCGAGAGCGTTCTCTCTTGCCATAAATTACCACTCCCTCCGATCGGCAATTATTTAACTTTCAAAAATAGCTGCAACGCAGACAAATTATGAGCTATAATTATGCAAATTTATCTCTGATATTCAGCCTGCATGTACGCATACATGTTTCATGTACCTGCTAGTCTGTTCTAAAACATACCTGTGTGCATCATGGCAAGGATCATATAACCAAATATACCAGGATGGCTTTACCTTACCGCCCGGCACGACGATGTTCCTAACCTCAGTACCTGTGAGCCCCTCCAGTGGTCACAAAATGCCCACTACTGCTTTTTATCTATACGGTACCAGTCACTTGACCCTGATGCACCTTCTTCCAATAAACTTTCTTCCTTCCCAGACAAGAGAGCAGAGACCTAAGCTCACAGAGTCAAAACAAGCACCAGCCAGGCTCCCAGGGAAAGAAAAATCAAAAACAAAGAATTAAAACATATATATATATCTCTCACTGAGTTCAAGCATCAGCTTCAGAAGTTCATAATCTGAAAGCACCTGAAGACTGGAAGTAGTAGAAAGCCCACACATAGTTGGCCTGTTCTTGGCTGCTGTTGGGTAAAGGACATTGGGCCAGATGGCACTTACAGCCTGACCCAGTTCAATCATTTCATGAAGTATTTCAAGACCAAGTTTTCTTGGAAACTGGAATTACTGAATATCTTAAATCACTCAATGAAAAGCAAATTAATTTGACTGCTCCCGCACTCCTATTCCAACTCAAAACAAGCACGTTCCACAGCAGACCACTGTTCCTCCAAAGAACCAAAGCTTCTGCTGCAAAGTTCAAATCACCCGGATCTTCACCTTCGACGGGGCTAACTGCTGACCTTTCACAGAAGCACTGCTTTAATTCCCATTCAGAGCGGGCTCCCTTCCGAGCCCCTGGTGCTACCCACGTGGCTTTCCATTCACCCCAGAGCCTATGGGGACAGGAGGGAGGACGGTCACACAGGAGGTGGCACCACGGGCAGGTGTGGGGCAGGCGCAAGGCAATCTGCATTCTCAGTGATCTGAACATTTCTTTTACTCATTAAAATGTCAAATTTACAGCATTCAGTCTGCAGTGAACGTTATACAATAACTCATATATTTTTTTTTTTAACTTTAAGCTTTCTTACTATTTTTTTCACTCTTAAAGCTTCCATACTCTGGGTTCCGCACAAAACTTCACAAAAAGATGGCAACCCAATACAGGGATAGCAGAGATGGCTACAACAAAAAGCCTTGACACTTTCCGATTTAAAGCCCGTGCTATTTTTGAAGTCAAAAATCTGTTCTAACGATACAGTCAGGGATTTTTTGGAAGAGTAAAGCTTTGGTTGTTGGGGTTTTTTTTTTACTTACAGTGAATATCGTACATGCACATTCACATCATTTGGCAAAGCCGTCAAGTCCAGATACGTGCTTCCTTCTTTGAACTATCTCCCTGTGTTGCAGCCCTCGTCTAGATTTGAAAATATTTTAGTAAACATAGCTGATGTTTCATGGGTGTCATACTGAGACCATAAGGAGTTTACAAAAACAGTTGATACTGCGCTAAAATAGGATTTTAAGAATTTATCAACTTTCTCAGATCATCAACCGATGTGATAACCACGAGTCTCTGTAGCCTAGCTACTTCCTCCTAAATATTCCTCCGTGGAGTTTTGTTTTGGAAGTCCTGAGCATCTCTTGAAGGCCATTTGTACCTTCTGTTGTGGTGGCACATTTAAACACATTCTTAAAAACCACCCATTTAGCCTATGTATCACAGGACCTGTACCACAGCAGCCTTGTCCTCCAAGAGCAGGTTGCCTCAACCACACTTTTCCCAGATAGAGAAAATTGTTTGAATAAAGCATTAAGCGTGCGACTGGCATAACACGTTCTGTAGAAGCACAGGCCTGAGAATGACTTCCCCTGGGATGTTACGGAAACTATGCAAAATAATTCCTTTCACGAACTTGAACTTCCTTATTACGGAAATCCCTGCATTTTTTTGCCACCCCTCCCCTTGGGAAGCCGAGGGCACACTTTGGGTGCTCTGCCCAGCAGGAATCATCTCCCGGTGTTCAGCCTCAGGTCATTCAGCACTTGTTGGTACCATTTTTTCTGTTGTAGCCACTGGGTTTCAGTTCTTCTATTTCTGCTCCACGCCGTACGTCTCTGAGGATACATACTCTATGCTCCTCATATCTCCCTCTTACGCGATAGTCTCTTCACCTCACTTGTTAAACTGCTCAGAAACAACAAACTCACTCCGACAGAGCAGAAAATTCAGTTCACTTGTTTTTCTGCATAGCACAGGGACTGCTGAAGCACATCCCACGCTCATCCAAGTACTATTTACCTGTAATGAGGATCTTCTTGCAAGTTCCTGTACCTCACTTAGAAGATATGACCTTTGATTTTGCATTTGAACTCGATTCCACCTCTATTAGCCCAGTTTCCAATGGCATCTCAGTTATTTCTGTACAATATCCTGATTCTCTTCTATATTTAGGATGCCGTCTCATCTTGTCACTAGCACAGCCGCTCTGCTGAAGCCAGGTAGTCCGTATTAAGCAAGACAGGCGCAACGCTCCGCTGGTAACCTCTCTGGCACACCACAGTCTTAGAAATATGTAACTTCATTTTGCACCGCTCTGCTGAAGCCAGGTAGTCCGTATTAAGCAAGACAGGCGCAACGCTCCGCTGGTAACCTCTCTGGCACACCACAGTCTTAGAAATATGTAACTTCATTTTGCACACCCCCTGCCAGTGAACTTATGCAGGAAGAAATAATTCTTCTTTAGCTCAGTTTTCCAGCTGCAACCACTCTGCTCACTTCGAGGATCTTCTTTACACTATGAGTTAAGATACAGGGAATGAAATTGTTGCTTACACAAGGACCGCGTCTGGCCTCTGCAACACCATTATTCAACAGATAGTTGTCACAAGTAACATGTTCTGACTCAAGGTCTTCTACAACGCTGGGTGCATACTGAGGAATCGGCCTCTGTGGTTGGAGTCACAAACACGCTCATGCTTTGTGGATGCTTCACTCCAACACCAAGGTCTCGCCGGCCTTCAAGAAGCGAGCAAAAACCAAACCTTAGCTTGTTTGTTTCTTCTCATAGCTCATAAGGTAGAAGCCTGTAATTCTTGGCAGCAGTAAATACTAATTTTTATGGGTCTTGAATGAATGCACAATGAGCTCCTCAGTATACCATAAAACAGACACGACTTGTAAGTGCTGAGGGCTGAGCTAAAGCTTTTGTTTTGGTTTGGTTTTTTTTCGGAACGAGAGATAACGTCTGGAGTTTGGAACATGGTGGTAGTTCAGAAATGAAGAGTGAAGAGTCCCCCAGGGAGGTGCAAGAGGCTGCCTCACACACCACACAGTGCCTTCGGCATGCCGGCATCTTCAGAACCTCTAAACAATGGTTCTGCCAAAAAAAATTAAGTAGTTTTAACCATTTTCAGAAGCACAGCCAAGGCGTCACACCGGAGTCTTTGCCTGTACCTGTCTCCCCATCCCTAGAAAGATCAAACATTATCATTAAATCACACTGTGTCGTTAAAGCTGTTTAAAATCACCCTGGAGGCACTGGACCCAAGAACTGGAGCAGTCACAGCGCGATGAGCCCACCGCCTCCGCCCAGGGGAAGATCCTTGGCTTGAGCAGGCCAGCGTGCAGAGGTACTTGCCGCCAGGCGGGTGGGACTTTACCGAGCTGACGGGTAGCTGTAAGATTCTGCTGAGGCGTGTTCAGTGAAATCATGTATCTTAACTACGCAATTACAGCAAACTCAAAGGCCCAGCTCTGAAGTTTTGCAGACACAACCCTCCTTCCTGGCACAACCTACTTCAGCGGTTAAATTCTGAAGTCATGAGCAGGGCAGGAAGATTTTTCTCAAATCCTTCCAACATCATCAGTAACACAGCCCTGGTTATGAACTTCAGTTCGCTTTGTGCTCAATAAATCCCAGCTGTCTCCCCTTGATGCAGCATTAGATCAGACGTCACTAAAGCCTCCTCTCTGCAAGTACGTACGCAAATACACTTTTTCCTTTCTTCTGCAAAACAAACTACTAACAGAGAAGTGTTTATATTAAAACTAAACAGAATTAAATGTCAGTTAACACTTAATAATAGTCTTAAGACAACATTTCAGATCTATCCTAATCCCATAACAAACTGACTGCAGAGCTGACACTGTTTTTGGTTTCAGCTGTTGTTTTGACTGGAAAGAAACTACCAGTTGATTAAAAAACCTGAATGAACTTCAGCATTACCATCTCAGCTGAAAATGCTGCTGAGCTCCCCTGTTTGCTCACAAGGAGGTCACTCACCTCACTTCACTTGCCTACCTGCTCATCACTGCTCCACACGCACACGAGGAAGGGTTTGGGTTTATTTTTTTTTTAATATATATATCTATCTTTACTAATTCTTACTAATCTTCTTTAACAAAAGCAGATGGACTTCTTTCCTATTCCTCTAGTCTTTCCCAAGCTCTTTGGACCACAGCTTACAGAGGACTGACCTAGCCTGTCTGGAATGACAACACTATTCAATCAGGATCATAAAAACCTGTTTTTCAATGAAAAGGATATGTTTTTTTTCAAAGCTGTCTGCAATACAGAAGACAATCCACTAACTGAAGAAATAAAACTAGCTAAAATATGCGACAATTAACATCCTTCATTGCATTTTGCACCCTCATTATCGCTAGACTAGACTTCTTGGTGCAGCCCATCTTGCAACATGAGTGAGAATAGAGCAGTTTTGATGGGTACATCAGAAACAACAGCTCAAAAATTATTTTTAAGATTGTCTGTTCCTATATGCCTTTTTGGAACAGTTTAATAGACTTCAGAAGCTTTAAAAATGGTTCTGCCAAAAAAATAAATAGGCTTAACCATTTTTAGAAGCACTGACAATACTGCGGCTGCAAACCAAACTGTTTGCCTGTACTTGATGCTTCTTTCTGTGCAAAGACTCCGCAATTCTACAAAAAGTAGCACCAATACTGTAATGAAGACTGAACTCTACGACACTCTGAAGCATCCAATTTCAGTTCTTTTGCTAAAATGCATTGAAGCGCAAATACCTTTCAGTTTACCGACATACTTCAAAGCTCGAAGTGAATTTACTTCAGCTCACAGGAGCATTTAATGATGTACCACAGCACCTAAACTCTACGCGCTGTGCAGACGCATTTTACTACCTTTGGAAGAGGAGGTGAACTCAACAGCTAGCTGCGTTCGTCTTTTTCCACCATTAAGCTAATGAGAAGTTGGCAGATGAAGTTAGAGCGAGCTATAAACGGCCCTCTGAGCATTCTGCAGTGCAGCACGCATGGTCCAGGTCACTGCTGTAAGCGGAGTGCGCATCCTTATTCCGCCTCCTGAAGACAACGCTACAGGCATCAGCTGCTAACGAAGTAACCAGCGTGTTACCTACAGGGGAATAACGCTGTACAGGGACTGCAGGGACCCTCGGTGAATCCATGTGTACGTTACATGGAGTGTTTATTGCCTATCTATGCCTCATGGGTACCTTCTAAAGTTACCAGCTAGAACGTGTTTTGTACACACAATGAAAAAAAAAAGAGGTCTTTTAATTTAATCCTGGCTGTAAATGCTGATACACGTCTCTCCTCCTCAACCACTTCAATGAACCAACAGCTGATGGATGCGGAAGAGCAGCTTTCATTGTGTCCCAAAGACTTACGCAGGCCTTACAACACAGGTTATTTGAACAAGGTCACTTTATTTAATCACAGAAGAAAAACACTACTGAGTTAAAAAAAAAACACCTGGGAGTAGTTTAACAAGGTAGAAAAGATCACCGCAGCAGTCCTTGGCCTGGACAACACTTGACGAGCATTGAAAAGAAACAGCCAGTCAAGAAGAAACTGGTTTCATGTTGTTTGAACTGGAAACTCCCTACACAAACTAAGCAAACATCCTTATCCCTTCAATCACCCAAACACTTGAAGCCAAAGTAACAAAGCAAACAAATATGTTCACGGTATTTTGCCATATTGTAGCATCTCGTATCTGGGGCACCCAGAATTTTCTGGGCAACACTAGGAATTATTATTGCTGTTGTTTTGCACCAGTGAAGAAGGGAGAAGAAAAATTTTAGTCCCAAGGGCGGGTCCCCACCAGCTGACTCAGCCTTCATACACACAAGCTTCACAGGGTGTACACAACTAAAAGCCCTACGCAGACATTTAAACAGTCATTTCATATTGAGCATCAAATAAGTCAGAATAAGGAGGCAGGAGTCATTGAAAAAAAATCGGATTTAACAAAACTAAGAAGGCAAAGGACTGATTGATGACAAGCAGCAGGATGATGCAAGAATAAAAATTAATCTTCATTGGTATTATGAAGTATTATAAATATTGGGCCTATATAATTTGAGTTGTGTCTAGACAGACTGAACTTAAGTCTTTTTAAAAAATAAGGAGCAATGGGGAAAAGATTGTCATATCACTGTAATATTTCAGACATGAAATCTCACTGTAATGACATCAGATAAATCAAAATCAAGAGACTCTAAAAAAAGCCAGAAGTTAAACTATCCCCCCCATTTTCCTCAAACTATTTTTAATCAAGTTCTCATTTTAAAATGGTTCAGTTATTCTGTTTGCTGAGCACAGTATGTGCACCTGACACTACTCCCACCCCGCCAAGAGGAAAGCCCATCAAGGCGGTAAACATATTCTTGAAAAGCAACTGTACTGGAAAAGACCAAACCGTCCTTTTGGTCCACCGGGCTTTAGGGGGAGGGAGAGTAAAATACCTTAAATTTACAACACCAGTAAACAAAAGCCAGTGAGATCTATATTAAGTGGCTCACTAGAGCATATAACAATTTACAGAACTGGAATTTTACAAGGGTACAGCAGAGTAGGTTTTTCTGTATTTGAAGAGTCAATCAGAAGTGATAGGAAAGCAAGAAAAAAAAAATGACATGGTGAGAGGCAATGGGGACTTAGCATGAAGTTGAGTTTGAGTTTTAACATTTATTTGCATTTTTTTTTCATGAATTAGCTAGGTATTGTTATAATGGAGAGATCTGCTTGAAAATTTGTTCGGTGCAGCTGAACAGAGGAATTAAAAATACATAGAATCACACATGGATCTACGCACACTCGTACCGGTGGTAATTCAGCAAGCGACAAACAACGAGAAAAGTTAAGTCTGCTTTATACTTTTTAAATGTAAAAGTAGATGGACAAAAATATTTATAATAACTTCTTAAAGAAGTGGCAAAACTTCAGAGGATCTACAGGATCAGCAAGGGAGAGGATCCCCAGCTGGAGAGCCCAGCACCAGAGCTCCTGGCCAGAGCTACAGGGTGTCAGGAGCAGAGCAAAGAGGCTGCAAGATCGCAACATCTAACCTTGTAAAACTATTTGTAACACTTCCCTCGACTCCCTCCAGTAATTAAAGAGCTCAGGGCCACCTAGTCAAGTCTGACACTTGGGAAAACCAGAAACCACAGTGACCGAGGGCTCTGAAGTGCCTTATGAGGAGAAAACATGTTTTTCATTCCGTTTTCTTTTTCTCTGAACTTTTATTGATTTACAGATAGGGATTTTAACAGGTAGGTTTCTTTTGATATTAGTCAACCAACTAGTATCAAAACTATAAAACTGAAGATGTTGTACGTGAATGTAAGATCTTCTACTGAGTAGAACTCAGAGGAAATACTGTAAGGTTCACGTGCTCTTGGGTTATACGAATCGCTGCTGTTGAATCTTGACTGTTCTCCTCACTAATGCTAGTAGAAGCACACGGCTGACATCAGTGAAACGATAAAAGCGTTAAACAGGAAGGATGAACTGTTGACATCAATTTCAATTTTTCCTTCCGACTAGAACAGGAGTCCAGTTACCTAAAGAGACCATGCTAGGTTTTTAGGGAACAGTTGACATGGCTGATGAGTCTATGGTGGGTCAGAGAAGGTTGTGTCAGCCAAGGAATAAAGAATGGCCAGGATCACCACCAGAATCTATATACCCTCCCATATATAAAAGGAAAATGTCAAAGGTCTTGAATTTCATTACAAACTCTAGATGCCACTGAGATTAGTGTCTCCTTGAAGGAGACATTTGAAGTCCCTTCAGGGGTGAAGAAAAAAAAAAAAAATCACCGTTAGTAAAAAGGATGTACAGTCCAACCCCGTGGAAGCCCAGTACATTATCCTACAGAACACAGCATCTCACAGAGAGTCCAGAGATCTAGCCGCCTCCAGAGAAGTTGAGCTCCCATTAATCTCTAAATTTAAAGGTATTTTTAAGCTTTTATTTATCTTAGTTATTAGGATTCTTAAAAAATATGTAAATAACTTACTACACTAACATACAGAAACCAGTCTAAGAACTGAGCTGCACAAGAGGTTGAATGAGTTGATATTAAAATAAAACCTTTCTGTTTGTACCGGATAAACACATGTCCCCATCTGTGCCCTCCCAATGCCACAGGGCAGCTGAATCATTGACGCTTCCCCAGTGTATCTCTGAGGGGACAGGGTCCACAGCAGAGACACCCATGTACCCGGGGCGCACACCCCATACAGGCGACCAGCAACAACCTGCATCGTCTCCGTTTCAGCTGGGAGTATCTTACAGCTTTATCAACTTTCATGACCTCAAATACCAAAAGTTTTCTCATCTGAAGCTCAGAAAACACGCTACAGTTCTCCTGAGCACATTGACTAACAGGCCAACAGGACTGACGTGTATTGGCAGATTTCGGATTATTTGAAATGTTAATTGGTAATTTGTGAAAAGAGGTTTTGCTGAAAGCGGTAAAATTATAGATGTGCAATTTTGTCTTCTAATTCATCCCTTCCTTCAGTCTGTTATGGATTACATACTTGTTACACTGCTCACACCAGTGGATTTGCTCTTTCTGGAAAGTCACGTAACTGCATCTTCTCTCATTTCGCAACAGTCCGCTGGGATACCCCATCTCTGTGCAAGTGCATGTCCACGTGCAAGGAAAAGAACACCCTGCTACCAGTTATTAATGTAAAGGTGAAGATGCATTTGCTCCCAAGCTCATTCTATTAAACTTCTCGCCCCCCCCCACCCCGATTAATGGTTAACTGGCAGCAAGTTTGCACTTTTTTAGTGATATTTATTGCACGTTACAAGCACCGTGCTGAGAAGCACATATGTAATAGGGCTTATTTCTATTTCCATGCTACTCTTTGCCAAAAAAGCATGGTGAAATCCATCTGTTGTATTTCCTGGCTGAGGTTGGACAAGAAAAGGAGACTCTACACAGCACTCTATCACTGCAAAAGATACTGATTAAAGCAGACTTTGGAGATGGAATCCACAGTGCTTACTCAGAGCAGGCAAAATGCCTCATTGGTATACCGAGACGAAAAAATATATAAAATAGAACAACACCACAAGAAATAACAACCAGGAGACACACAGCCCTGGAATCTGGTCAGGCAGGTCCCTGAGATAAGGACCTAAGCAGAGGCTGGAGGATGCTGCTGCACATTCCCCCTATGTACCTTCAAATATGCAAATTTTCTGTATCAATGTTTTTCACTTTGTGCCAGAAGGATCTTTCTGAAAAACTGAAGTATATTTGGGATGCCTTTTTTTGTACAAGTGATGCTAGTGCTCTGACAGGACGTGCACACTGCAGATTTTTTTTTAACTTTCTCGAGGAGAACAGATACTGCCCTCTTTCTGTGCAGGTGGCATGCCTGTACAATGCCCTGCCTGTACTAACCTCCTCATTCAAGACCTGGGACACCTTACTCCTTTCATCTGTCAGTCAAACTGATGCAACCCTTCAGTGTGCGAAGGAGCGCAAGTAATCAGGATGTCAGTAAAATCAGTGGAGATGATGCAAATGGATTCTGATAGAAGGAGGAAGAAAGGCCACCAAAATATCAGCCCTAAAGGGAAACCAAAATATCTGATACATGACTTGTTTGGAAAGGAACGGGGTAGGCAGAAGACCCAAGAATGGCTGTATATTGACTACATGGGGCAAGTATTTCAGTACTGGAAATGCTTTTGTATTTCGGAAAGCAAAGTTATATAAACTATAGCTGATACAGGCAATTGTCAACCCCCAAAAAAGGTCAGAGCTCCGAATGAAGATAAAAGTACAGAATAATTGTAGGCAGTACTGTCACAGAATAGAAGGGCTGGATTAAAATACAAAGCAATTCAACCTCTTAACGCCAAATTTTGAAATACGGTTTGCAGTGTGGATACAAATATCAACACGATTGATTGCAAAACCTAGGTTTAGGCATAAACACACAACATATTTTTCCTTCCCCACCTCCCAAGCCCCGCTTTGAAAAGTGAGCACACATTCTGCTTTTGAGGAAAGCTCCAGAAAGTAAGGTTCTTCAAATTAAAAATGCACAGCAGTCAAGAGCCTAGGAAACACCAGGGCTCCTTAACTCATCTGGATCCAGGAATAAGAGAGTGACCTTTGTGGTGAAGATACAGTAGAATTCTGAAGATACACAGCCAGAAGGGTTGCTTTCAAGAATAACTGCTCTCACATCTAAACTTCAAATCCAAAGAAGATCATCCAAGCCCTTCTTCAGCTCAGATCCTTCCTACCACCCAAAGAATCCAATGAGATACCTGGCTCAAGCGAGAAGTTCCTTTACGTTTGACTGGAAATGACAGAAGCTTCCAGATCATGCAGTCTCAAGTAAAATCCTAGTCACTAGAGACTACCCTTCTTCTGCTCAATAGCAAGCTAGCTCAGCTGTGCCCCATCACAGCACTGCTAAATTCAGGTATGGTATTCTGAATTCAAACCAGACGTAAGCTCATACAGCAGATCTCCACAGAATCCATCAAATCTCCTGTGGATCTCAGTGAAAAGGTACTTCTACCTCCTACTAGTTGTTAAACTAGTGTCTGCTCACTGAAACTGCCAGCAGGATGATCAACCACTACCAACGGTAGGGAAATCGGTAATAGAGTTTTGGTAATACAGACAGTAAACAGCAGCTTGTCAAGACCCCAGATTGCGTGTTAGTATTATTTCTGTCTCAACAACTTGAGAGGTGACACTGCCATACAGCAGGGAGCTAGCCTTTAGCTGGGGGTGAGGTTCTTTTAGGGAGGCATGTTTGTTTTGATTTTTTTGACTCTGAAGTTCAACAAAAAGTTTCCTTTTATCACCGAAATGTTTGGGGGAATGCCAGAGCAAACAGTTATACCAGCTTCATCCTACGCATCTTCACATCCATCTGTAGCTCTGTTACTTCTTGGACTGACATTAAAGGCTCAGTTTGAAATGCCACAAGTTTACCGGATATTTCCCCCTTCTTCACTGGCTTTATCAGTGCAGGGGGAGATGTTCTTCAGAAAAGCCGCAAGTTAACACAGTTGTGTATTGTGCAGCCTATAGATCCGTCGTGCAGATTTTACACCTTTAGGGGTATAAAGAATGCTTGGCACCGACACAGAGTTGTAATTGAGACCATCTCTGAGACTGACAAACTCTCCTAGAAATGACATATCACTCTTTTCTTTTTTTTTTTTGGTAAATGCCTGCTAGTTAACATTTGCATCACAGTCCTTACTTGAGGGTATGATCCTCAGTTCAATGCCAGTTACTGGTAATTACATTTTAAATTTTTTTCCAGAGATAAATCTCATCCTAATGAAACCACTCCTCCCTTATCGAGTACCCAAATCTCTGGCTGTTTAGAAAGACCCCATTCATGACGTACTGGACCCAGTCCAAACCTGAGGAATTACTTCTTTGTACTAATTCTCGAACACGTTACAAATCTTGGAGAAGTCTAGTAAAGCGGTTCTTGTAACTGTATTACCAAAGCAATAAAATCAGAGTATTTTTACTATTTATTTAGTAATAGCACTTGACAACCGTAGAGCACTGTAACAGTAAACTATATCCACTTAGAGCTTTATTAATCCTGCTTCAAATAAAGAAATAAAAGATATCACTCAAAATTCTTGTAAGAAGCAGCCATAAGTTTCCTCATTTTCTTGATGTAGTTTATATAACTGCTGTTATATTTAGACACTTGACGAGGCAATATTTAAATAACAGGACAAAACCCCCGTACTAATAGAATCAAATTGTTTTTAAGAACTTTTAACTACTGTACACTGCAAGCATATATGAAACCAGTCAGAAATATAACCGTGTCTTCCATTTGAAAACTCCTGAGAATAGAAGAATCTGTCCTTTACGCATGATAAAATCTAGTGACACAGCAAAATATTGCTGCTGCAGTGTCCTCGAGGTGTGCCCTTCGGAGAGTCCTGCGCTGCTTCCTCAGAAGTGCTGCAATAATCCATTAAGGAAAAACCATTTACATGCACAAAAACAGCTCAGCTGCTGAATCATGAAGTAAGTCTATAATAATTATATGTTATAGCTTTTTACCTTGATAATGCTATTATTTTCCTTCAGATTTTCTTTGTAAATATGTTTCAATTATTCCTTAATAGAGACAGTCACTTGGATAGGCAAATTAGTAAATACAAAGTAGCATTGTTCTACAATACTTTGTTGGGCTTTTTTTAACTATATATAGACTTTTCACCTTGCTGTCAAACCCATAACGAATGAAGCCTCGGTGTAAGTATTATCATCATTTCACAGGCAAGGAAACAACGACACTGGGAAACTGCTTGCACAAGGGCTCCAAGCACAGCTGGTTACACCTTGTCCTGGTCTCCCTTCAGTCACACACCACGGCGCTTCGGAAATCTGATGGCAGGCGTTGTGCACCCACAGAGGGCTTCTTGGTTTTCTTTATTTTTAGATATTCTGCTTTTCTTCCTTTAAACACCTCAGGCATTCTGAGTTAGACCAAAAAAGCAAACTTAAGTGATCTCTAAGATTACCATTTCTTACAACATCTGTAAAATATACATCTGAAGTCATGAAAAGCATTATTATTTCTTGCACTGACAACCTTAATGGGAAAGCATTAGAAATGCACAGCAGCACGTACCCGAGGTCCTGCACACGGGGTTATAACACCACTGCACTGCAAGTGGGCAGTGTTACTTAAACTTTTGACTCTAATGAGGGTAGAGGGCTCCAAAAAATGGAAGAAGGACCATCCAAAGTTCTACTAAATTTGGGGAAGGAAAAATAAGTGCTTTCCACAACCAAGGGTACAAGAAAAGCTTATGATTTTTTTTTCCTTGCTGCTAGACTCAGGAAAAGAACAGTGAGAAAAAGAATATGAAAAAAGGGCAAGACCAGTAATTCATCTCCAGAACCTCTACCTGCCACCAGCAAATTGCAGTTTCAGGAGGTACGTGGACCAGATGTGTGCCAGCAAGCCCAGTGGATTTTTCTTCCACATATGTACCATCTCACTTTTTCAACCTTCATGAAACTTCAGTATCCTACGATACCCTGCAGTAAGGCGTTTCCTAACTCACCGGATGCCTGAAGAAATGCCTTCTACACCTTCACAGCAGCTTCACTTGATGCCTGCCTGTTACTGCATCAAGAATGGAAACAGAATTGCTAAGGTAACAGGCAAAAGGTTTCTGAGGCATCTGTGGAGAGTAGGAGCACCGCTATCTAACCTAGGGCTGAGGAGAGTATTGTCACTCTTGCACTTCCACTAAAGTAGGTCAAAATCTTCCTGTTTATTCCCAGCAAGGGACTCGATGCTCTGCCTATCAATAGCATAGAGTGCAGTGCTGAGTCAGGTACTTTTTCAAGCACAGCTCATCAAGACTTTCCCAATTGGGAACGTGGTTCCTCCCTAGCCCCACTTGCCAGCTGGATCCACATACAGTCCGCTGAGAACATCGGAAACTCCAGATAAGTCCTGACCCGCTCCCTAAAGGCACCTACTTTCAACTACGCACACTCTCACCACCCTCCCTGGTCTTTACAGGATGCTACACACAGCTTGAGTATCTGGAGTAGGCAACCTACAAATTAAATCAGCAATCCTAAAAAATCCTGAGTGCTCATCTCCAAATCACTTTAGCTTTTTTAATTCTTGTTTCCCTCATCTGGCTGGTAGTAAACTCTGAAGAGGGCAGAACTCAGACAGGCCAACAGTCTCAATTTAGGCTCTACCTACAAGATCAATAATCAAGGTCCTGTCAGCAATTTGTAATTCAATTAAAATATCGTGGGCATTGCTGTGTCCCCAAAACATGAGGTTAGTATGATTTTGCGTTATTTTGAAACATATTTTAAAAAAAATTAAAATGAGAACTAGAAGAAAATAAAATGGCCAAAGAAAATAACCGAAAGGAGATTTAGAGTATCCTAATACCCTGATTTAGCAGGCAGGTAGCCATGCTTATGTTCAGTTGCTATCCAAAAAATTACAGTGTTGAGTAGATACCATGGTGCAGGTACAGGCATCCTGTTAAAACGTCTCTGGGACAATCCAACAAGCTAAGTTTAGCAAATATGTTTTCCAATAAGATGATTACACTACGTCAAGGAAGTACAAGTTAATCATGCTCGGGAAAGATACAGCCCGTATCCAACCGGCCTTCGGCACCACCAGTGGAGCCGACAGGGAAACCCCATCGGTATCTCTTTCGCAAAAGAGGAATCCACAGCTCAGGGACAGGAGCGCTTTCCACGCGGAGCTCAGGAGTCCAGACTGAGATACTTGTCAGGAGCATGGGTTTCCTCCAGATTGTCATCACCACAGACAGAGTGAGAGGGGGAACCATCTCCCATACTTGACAAACAAGCCTCCAGACGTGCTACAATTTGGAGACCTAAGCCAGTGTCAGTAGAGGTGGTTGTTCCAGAATCCTCCTCAGCTTTCCCAGCTAACCCATGTCAATACCACTGTCTGCAAAAGCCTTCAAGTCTTCTGTGTCTGAAAGGACTATAACTGACCACTCAGTAAAGAGTTTAATATTTTTATAACTACGTGGAAAACTCTGATTTTTAGGAACGTATTTGCAGGTGCTTCCATTCATAAATGACTACTGCAGTAAAAATCAGAGGAAAAGAAATAGAGCTGAACATTAAAAAAATAATCATTTAATGCTAATTGATTTCCAATGGAAATCCACTTGCGTATCACCAACTAAAATGAATGTATCACAAAGAATATTTTAAGAGACATTGAAAAACAAGGAATGAAATAGAAATTGTTTTATTTCCTCATTAGGAAAGAGAACCAAAAAAACCAAGGAAAAGTAGACTCGGGATTGCAGAAAAAAAAAAGAAGGGGCAACCAAAGGCCACAGCTGACTGCAAGACCAGACTCTTTTCTTCCTTTATCGCCAGGTGCACTACTGTTATCACCTTGGTACACCAAGGCCTTTAAGGAGTTGCTCTAAAGTTTCTTTCACCAACTATTCCAGGATGCAGCCATGTCTTTGTTGATTACTGTAATCACAAGGAACCTATAAAATAACCACTGATTTATAGTTAACCCAGATAAAAGGAAGCAACTGGCTAAAAAAATTCATCATTGGATGTTTTCGGCTCTGGAATGAACTCCCTTTTACTTTCATGCATCATCGTCTTGGACAACGGGCAAAACTCATCTAATCTTCTGACATTTGGGGAATTTTCACAGACTGACACTCAAAAATTAAACAGGAAAGGATTTTGTAAAATTCAAGATTATATTATCAAGCATTTCAGAATTGCAGTGAAGAATTAGGACCCAAGAAAAGTTCAAAGCAAGTTAGTATCTATTTCGAAAACATCACACTTTAATTTTATTAGGGTACACCGAGGAGGTAGGGGAAGAGTGAAGAAAACGTGGGTCTGGAGGTATGATACACTGGGTCTAGAAATACTTTACCAGGGTGAGTTTCTTGTGAGACTAGCAAGGAGGAGGCAAGGACAAGAACAACCCGGTGATGGGGGCCTCACTGAGGAGAGAAGAAACAGCCCACAATTCTAAGTCTCCATCCACAAAACTCTATGCGCAAAGGACTAGAAACAGGGAGGAGAAGCTTGGATTTCCCTTCCTGAGCGAGAACACGCCTTACTCAGCTCAGTTATCCCTTCTCTTTCCGGCATAATGATTTGATCTTGCATTACCTGGAACAAGATAGCAGCAAACCGCAGAGAAAGGGGAACGAACCTCCCGTCAAAAAACTCATCGTCTTTGGACTGATGATGTTCTAGAACACGAAGTCTCCCTGTTCCCAGGCACTCTGACCTGCTGAGGAGCCACTGTTAAAAGCAGGGCTGCTTTGCAGCAACAACTTTTAAGACTCCCTGGTCTAGGAAGGGAAAGTGATTTGATGGAAGGCACTTCCTTGGCCAAGGAGTGACCAAGAGGTACTTCTTGTTTCTGTATGTAATATCTGAGCACCTTATAGACAGATTTTCAAAGGAAATCAGGCTTACGTAATTGTGTCTGTCCAACTACCCGCTGGGTCCTCCTTAATTAAATTCTTCACTCACTAGCAAATTTCAACCAAAAGCTGCCAAAAGTCTCCAGGAGAGTTAACTTCCTGCAAGTTTCATTAAGGAGAAGAAAATAAGAGGCATCCAGATGAGAAGGCAGACTCAAATTAGAGACCCCGCTTAGTGAAGAGCTGCAGTAGGACATCAGCAGTAATCCCTTTCACAACAGCAGCCGGTCCCTGGACAAGCACTGACTCACCAGCACCCAGGCATCGCAGACCAGCCAGCTGCTGGGACAGGAGGCACTGCACGGGGACTTCCTGAATGCAGCACCTTCACGCCTGCTATCTTCCTGAGAGGCAGGGCCCAGCTGGTGCGTGCTGAAGGAGCTCACAGGAGCCCCGCTTGCTGTGCCTCTGCCTCCACAAGAGCTCGCTCGCTGTGAAGAGCCTGCCTGGTCTTAAGCACAACGGACAGGCTGAGCTGCTCAGACCCGCCAGAGCATAGAAAATGAAGATAGCCTTAAAGTTTGGAGGGTAGTTAAATCCCATCCATGAAGGACAAAGTGATTTCAAGTTGCTGATGATTTTAGACGGGTTTTGATGTCTAAGACACCCACCTTCCCCATAACTCCTAACTGTGGGTGTCTTTATCCTTTCACAGATCTGGCCTGAAGCACGTTGCTAGGCTGCCAACAACTGCCAGGCAACAAATCACATAGACAGAAGTCACTCTTACAACGCAACATATTAAGCACTTTTATTGTTAAGAACTTGATTATCTGCATTGTCATAATCAAATGTAAAATGTGATCATTTTTTCGGGGCAGGGGGGTGTTAGGGTTAGGTGAGGGGATAAGAAGAGAAAAAAACCAGTAAATCATTCTTACTGCCCTTCCTAAGTAAAACTTGTACAATTCTGCAATCTGTTATGATATCAAATTAATCTCAGTATTAACAAAAAAGCCACTCAATGTTGCACAACATGTAATTAAGATTCCTACTACTACTTCCTGAGCTCCTTCTATTCAGTGCCCCACCAAATTATTAAAACAAAGCAGTTACTATGGTAACTAATTCATTCTCTACATTATTATATTGTTTCTAAACATCAGCATCTAGCCGTTCTGACTTACATGCCCTAAATTCCAGTTTGAAATTCAAAACTTTTGGCTTGTTGGTCAGAAAAGCCCTTTACAATCTATGCATTCATGCAGACAAGGATAGCAAGAGTGCAGCTGCTTTTGTTTATAGCAAGAGGTTGTGTTACTAAATAATTTGAGTTTGATAAATTGATGGTGCCTGCACACAAGCAGAGAGCAGCACTCGGGGAACAGGCATGGGAGTTTGTGGGGGACTACGCAGACAGGCAAACATGACCATCTGCAGGTTGGATGAGCTAACAACCACAAAAAATGACTGGCAGATGTTGTAGAAACTCAGTAACACCTGCCTAAGTGGTATCTGATACCCAGAAAAAAGCCACATGGGTACAACTGACACAGTCTTCAAGAAAGAAAGGAACAGCAGGGAACAAGAAATAGTGATAAAATTGCCTGGGAAAAAAGTTTGACTAGCATTTAATAAAACTATTTCTTAAAATGTACTCTCCTTCACAAAAAGAGACATTTATCATGTATTTAATGAACACAATTACACTTCATTACTTATTAACAGGCGTCATAGTCAATTTGTATTTGAGTGTCATCATCTAGCATACAAGGAAACTTTCTGTAAATACAGGTAGGATCAAAAGAATAGAGAGTCCTTCCTTTTCATCCTTTGCTGTCCTACTGCCACTGTCTGTAATTTTTCCTGGGGTTTTTGGTGCGTCTCCATTTAATTGGCAGAATGAGAGCTCTGAGAAATCAGTGCCTGGGATGGTACTTTGAAAAATAAGCACCAGGAAAAGAGAACCCTAAGTAATTTTGAACAGATAATTTCTGGCTTAGAAAAAACACACACACACATCTACTCAAAGTTACAAGCAATTTAAATTTAGTTCTCACAGGAAAGGAAGGAAGGAACCTTCTACGAACCACCGCACAGGTCTGGATCTACAGCAGCCACTTTTACTTGCTGACCATTTCAGGTACTTTCACAGTTAGCAAAAGCCTCGTTTTTCAAAGGGATTCCTAGAGTATTACAAGTCATTGATGTCACAGTAACTATGGAAGTCTCCAACTCACTGTTTTCTGTCAAAGAAAAAAAACGACACAGAGGCCAAGAGCAACTTCTGTTTTCTCCCCTGCTATCTGACTTCAGAAGAGCTAGAAGATAAAACACAGCTTTCTTAACTCCAAATGACCTGTCCATCAGATCACAATGACTTTTCTAAACAGGAAAGGAATCTCTGCAAGCTACTCTTCCCCCGCAAAGCCGCCGTGCAATCCCTCCTGTTTCAGGAGAGGCACCCTTCAAGTTCAGCACCGACCTCATGAGCAGCAGATGCCTTCAGCACTGGAAGACTGTCTCCTCTTTTGTTTTCTTGTTTTCACTTACATAATCACCCTCCCATCCTGACTGCACTAAGGGAGGAAACAAAATAACACCCTTTTTTGCATCTGGGACTGCACTTCCTTGAGGATGGGAACTGCCTCTGCGAGAGCTGGACACGTCTGCTTTAATTACACGACTACTTAGATTTCTCAGTGTGTTTACCTAGACGCTTCATCTTTGTACAGTTCGGTTTTCCAGAGCACAGCGTAAAGCAATGCATAAATCTAGGGCTTCCAGAGCATCTTCCCTGACCCCAGGCAGAAATAAGTATATATTACCACCACGTACCTAAGACTTTTAAAGCTTTAAGAAGTTTTACCAGGCACCTATCTGCACTGTATAAAAGCTAAATATCTAGTTTGAATAAATTCTCTGAAGATTACTCAGGAATTAGATGATGAGGTGTGGCCAAGTACTGGATTCTATCCAAATATATGCCATACTACAAAGACAACAATTACAAACCTATAAACCCAGCGTCAGGCTGTATTTTTCAGTGTATCTGCCACTGGCTTTGACACGAATGTTAAATAAGACTATTTTCACTTTATTATAGCAGTAAGATGTAGTGTCCTGGATATATCAAAGCTGAATGTAGCTGCCGTCTGTCACGAGCAAGCCGCGTATTTTATTTCAATATACCAATGAAAATGTAACTCTACA
>NW_010407508.1:54412-58689 GCF_000710305.1 Buceros rhinoceros silvestris | reverse complement strand
CTGCTGAACACCACAAAAAACACAGCTTTTCCTTACAACACCTCTACCTTAAAGCAGGCACCTGAATGCCTCAGCAAAATTTTGAAATCTCACTGAGGTTCTTTGCTTTGTAGTTCTTTTTTTTTCCCCTCAGTTTCTTGTTAAAATAATGCTTTTCATTAGCAGCTACTGTTCAGCACCATTTAGGGCAAAATGGGCTTTTAAGCTAATTTTCTTTCCATACCGCTTGCTTTGTCACTAAGTGGTACCTCTGTAGCAGCAGTAGCTGAAGCGCATGCAAATTCAAAAGCTCTTTAGGTAGCACATAATGAAGATCCCAATTACAAAAGCAGGTTACTGCAGCAATCCGAAAGAGAGCCAAAACCACCTTCCACCATCAATACTGAATCCTAAGGATAAAAACAAAAGCCAGACTTGAGCCTGGGTGTAGGAATTTCAAATATAACTGTACTGAGGCACAGGATGGGTTTGCAAATACACAGATGTCGTGTGGGTAGAGGCAAATGATCTTGTTTTGGGACCATTCACCGTAGCATCATTTTCATTTTATTATTTCAAGGTCAACTTATCTTAGTCCTTAGAATAGCCTCCCTGTTTTTTGAAGACAACTCTTACATAAAACAGATTAAATATTTTACCAAATTCTCCATATTTCAAGCTCATAAAAATATTTTCAAAGTTGTTACAGGCAAAACGCAGAAGAATAGTGTCAAATTGTTAAAACACCCTCATACGCCTCACAAGAGTGTATGCGTTTGTATTTTAAGACACTTGTATCTGAAAGTAACTTGGTTTACTCATGCAATATTCTGCTTGGGCTATTTGTAGAAAACTCTGCTTGCTTAAACACTTCCATTGGTTACGGCTGAAGGATTTGATGGCTGTTCTTGCAGAAAGATTTTGGTAGCGTTTACTTCCTGATTCCTAGTTTAATTGCACTGGACTGGGAGAAAAGGAATCTACTCCAGTTCAAAATCTCTCTGTATTTGCTGAAGACACTTAAGGTTAGAAGAATCACATTTTTGTAAGGGTTGATTGCTAGTTTACGAAGGATCCACTTTCACTTTGGAAACAACAAATGATAAAATATTAGGAATCTTTTAGCTCCCTCTGCTGCCGTAATCCTTCAATAAACCTTCTTCTCAAGTCTGTCAGAAAGGCACCAAGCAACTCGGCCGCCCGTTAGGCTCTTGTTAGGAAACACTTGGCACCTTGGGAAGGGCTAGTGCTGACAGCAGTATGCACAGAGAGGGCTCTATAAAGTACTAGGTGATTCACAAACGCCTGCACATTGTATTATTTCCTTCCTTTCTCTGCTGTGAACGGTTCCAAATTTGGATGTCACTTCAGAAAACTGACAGCTCGTTTTCCAAAGAACTCAACATCTGCAATTCCCACTTACACAAGAAAGAGCCATGTGTACTCACTGCCTGCAAACATTTAGTCCTCCTTCCTTTTATTAACAGACCAACTTACACAGTCCATACCAACTCCAGGAGAAATCCTTTTTTAAATTCAGGGAAAAGCCAAGCCTTGCCGAAGTAGGCCACCTACCTCATTAACATGCAGGAAACTTGTCCCAACTGCCTAATTTCACAACTGCAATGGGTCAAATCACAGTTTATGCAAGCCAGACAGGCTCCGTCAGCGGTCATGAAATAACGTGGGACATTTGTCAGTCTGGTACTTTCCACTTGTGAAGAAGCCAAGCTCCATATTACTTGCACAAGAAAACAAAAAAACAACTCAGAAGGTTTTTTTTTTAAACAAGTTACTCTGATTTTCAGTATTTCTTTATAAATTTTGAAAGAAAGCCAAATTCAATTAATACCTGCTTTTTTCTCTGCATCCTTCCAGGAACCATCAACATACCACATCAACTATGACTTGAAGGTTCATCTCATTAATTCTCTTGCTATATAGCACCACCAGTAGAAGAAAGAAGCTTTAAGAACACAGATGTTTTCTTACAGGGAAAGAAAGCCCAGACCATTATCCTTGAAAAGAAACTATTCCTTTACCGTGTGCTTTTACTGTCCTTCACACAGCATAACACTTGGGTACTGGACAGTGGTCAGATCTTCCCAAAGAACGGCTGCCCTTCATAAAAGCCAAAGAGAGATTTTTATCTGAAATTTCAGAAATTCGTGACATTAATATGCACTTTCTTTTCTAAGGTATGATCCTGACCTATTCTTCTTAGGTAATAAAGCAGCACTGTTGAAATAGCTATAACACATTTCAAGTTTTCTTCTGGGCACTTTAGAAAGGAGGCATCAACCTGTGTATAAAGAACAACCTTAACACGTATATCGGAGCTGCATAAAAAGGAAAAAACTTGAAATCATTGTTGAGGAACTCTAAGGAACTCTAAGATGCTTTTTGCTTCCTCAAAACCAGAACTGGAAAAACATGCAACATCTGTCTGGGGGTATATAGGGTCTTCACAGACTTGTAATTGCATCCTCTACAGTCCTGGCCATAAATACTACATACGAGGTGCTCTGGAAAGAAATTTCTGGTTTCAGGCAATCCTTAGATGGGAAAAGTCACTCTTCACAATTTTGTGGTTACACTTCCAGTATTGTGCTGTAGTTTAACCCCTAATACCTGTGTCAACAAGCCAGAAGAAATGTATGAGACACCCCTTTCCTCCTCCTACTTCCACCGATGTCCCTGAGCTCGCTCCTTTACTGAGTTCCCTAAAGCGTGGAAACCCCCCCAAAGCAGTGGCTGACCTAGCGCTACATTTTACACAAGTTATGGGGCAATTCCCCGTGGTCATCCAGCCCATCCACAGACAAGACAGACATCGTACAATTCTCTTTGTGCTGCAGCCACCTTCTGTTGCCTTCCTACTTCATCTGCCAGCTCCAAGGTAGCTTCCAGGCAATGGTCAGTAAAACATACAGTTATTAATTAAAGATTTCTAGAATATAAGCAAATACACAGCATTGTTTACAGTTTTGTTACAGTATGAAGTACAATAATACCTTAATTAGAGCTAACAACTTTTCAAAATGCCAAAAACATTTAGAGTTTTTCAAATTACCCACAAAATGAACACATTTTATTTTTGCACTGTGACACTTCCAACTGTTCTGCCAAATGTATACTGCTATAATTATGCTTTGCAATCACCAGCCTCACTGGAGAGGGGGACAAAGAACAATATAATCAGTAACTAATTAGTCTTTCACATGCCTTGATACTGTTTATCTTCAAAGGAAGAATCCTAAATGTTATTTTTTAAATTGTGAAGTCAGTAATACCAGCACATCAGAGTGCTGCACACCGAGTCTTTATGCCCAAATATAATTCACAGACACTGGTGGAAGTTAGAAACCAGAGCATGTGGCTTTCTCCAGGAACAGTCTTCAATTTCCATCATCTCAGGGGACTCTAGTTTATGGAGCTATATAAACCGGGATGACAAAGCACATTTTATACCACCCTTTTGAGATGATACACATAAGAACACGGCAGACCATTGAAACGTGCAAGAAAAGACAATTACAAACAGCTTCGGGATTAAAAGCAAATATTCAATTTCATATTTAAGAAATCACTGAAGGGAATCACAGGCACCTCAGAGACAAACTTACTTACTCAGCTTCATTAAAAGAGAACTAATTGCTCCCAGAGTAATAGAATCGGGGTTTTTTTTCTGCATTGAGTATCAAGTGAAATTTAGCAGTGTTACTACTACACTATCATTAACACACAGGTAATAGCAATTCCAGTTGTGCCTGTTCGGTTTGTTGCTTAATTTCCATGAGCAGTTACCATAAGCAAGTGTGCAAATGACCTAAAGCCCCAGGACAGCAGTTCTACTCAGGTAACTTCGTGCCTGCACAGTTCCCTGACTTGGAGGAGCATTTGTGGAACTCCATCAGCTCCACAGACAAAGCTGGGGGCAGCCCCGTGCACACGTTCCCGATGAGCGCGTTCTGTGCTGAGAATCAGGCCCACACCATGCACTCCTCAGAAACTAAATTCCAGCCCATTATCATCCCCTCCTCAAACAGGGATACAGGCAGCAGTGAAACGCTGTCTGTCACCACCAGAATGACACCAGAGTCTCTTCGTGGATATCACAGGCTGCTCATGTCTGCCCATCGCAAGTTAAACAACTTAGGAGAGAAACAAATTATGAGAAAATACTTATGAATAATAGTCATACTTAGTAAATCATTGTAACCTGGTTTTAAGTGGAATTTGCAATAAAAAGAAAATGCATCTTGAAAATAACTCTGTTCTGAGGGAAAAGGGAAAGA
>NW_010407508.1:21091-54325 GCF_000710305.1 Buceros rhinoceros silvestris | reverse complement strand
GAAAGAGAGGAAAGCTCCACGCAAACTGATGAACAACAAAGCTGACAGGAAAGATAAACCACTTTTAACAGCTACACAGCTCATTCCATTTCCAGGGCTTTGTAAAACGCTACGCGTATTTCTAAAATATAAGATACTTGGGTTGTGTTATGGAAGACACACATATCAGCACAACTCTGCATATCTAATTTTTCAACCTGAACAGGATCACATGTAGAAAAAAGCCTTTTACAACAAATCAACCCCCTAGTTTTTATCCCACTTCACACAGTCACAGGAATAGTGACGTAAAAACATGAGCCAGAGACGAGTTTACAAACCTCAGAGAACGTTTGGACATTTGAACACACACACACACACTCTCAAGAGCAGAATCCATCTCAGGCACTTCCAAGAGCCAAACTGGATTCCCATTACCACAAAATTTCAAGCATTTTTCCATACCTAGTGTTGCACCCCCTCTCCTCTCGATCTTCTTCCCACTCTGTTTTCCCAACACAGTTATTTGTCTAGCACCACAGCAAACAGGATTAGGCAGCAGAGGTGACTAAAAAAACCTTATTTCCTACATTATTTTTAACTGGATCAACTCCCTGCACTGCATGGCCACACAGATTTTACTGTAGGATGCAGTGAGTCGTGCAGGGCTGGGAAAAAGAAGCCGGACAAAAGGCACTGATTAAACAGCATCACTGGATGGGAACACAAAGCCTTGGGGGAGCCACTGCTATTTTAAACAGTCACAGTGACTACTGGTCTGTCACCTCTGTCCCCGTCCGCGCTCCTTGGCAGGCCATCACAGACTATTTTCCCCTTACATTGTCCTGTTGATCAGTATAATAATGCCAAAAGGAGGCTGAAATTCCACCAAGTGGGTAGAGCTGCTCTAACTGCTGGCTGCCATCCAGAGGGACAGGTTTCTGCATCCTCACAGTTTGCCAATTTAGCTGACATACGCACAAAAAAAGAATTAAGATTCTGCATTTTTTTGAGGCTTCAGATACAGAGACCCTAGGAGAAGGACTAACCAGGAGAAGACAACCATGCTCTGCATGAACACACTCCTAAGTCATCTCCAGCTAATCTGACTGCAGAGCTGCCCAGAAAGAGGGGCAGCCTCCCCAGGTTCCCCATCTTCAGCAGCCAATGCATCACTTCTCTGAGCAGGGATTAGTCTCCAGTGAGCTGATGCAACTGACTACTACTTGGCCAACCCATCTAGGTGGGACACAAGAACCAGGTTGGACCTGACAATTAGGACCAGGCTTGGCCAGTTTTAGTAGAGACTAACAGGGACATCAACATCTAAACCAAACATGGAACTGCCCCCTGTGATACTTGGACAAGAAGTCTCTTTCTCTGGCTACATCAGGGTGAATGGTCTCTGCGCCCTTCGTTGATCCTTTCCAACTGCCCTTCAATGCAACTGCTGTTAGCTGAACAATGACCTGGACTGAGGAATTGACCTACATGGAAACCAGACCTACAAAAAAAGTTTATTTTTAGTATAAGTCGTCTCCTCAGTCTAGCTCATTATACGGTTACACTCACATTGGCACAAAGAAAAGGATAAAAACAAGGGCAGAAAGGATCTGCCAAGGACCGCATCCACCAGCACAGCTGCTAGAAAAAAGTCCCGAGACCAGCGTGTGGAGGAGCAAATGTTTCAAACGCAGTTCACTGTTTCAGTATTAAACACGATGCAGAAACCACATGCCCAGAAGCGTGCACAATTTCTCCCCTCATATCAAAACAGTTTAGTAAAGAAATTAACTATCCCCTTGCCTTTTAAGGAGAAGCTAGCATTTCTCTATAAAAATTCATTTAATCCAAATCTTTCACGCTCATTCCTAAAAACAATTCACCTTACACCTCGACCTGCTTTCACTGACTCTAAAAGCAAACAAACAAAGAACACCAGTAATATACAGCCCAGTCACTTGGGACTTAAGGGGAAATGGATGACCCAAATGATTATGCTCCTTTCACTAAATCTCAGGCTATTTTTATGAATACTCCTTAAAGCTTGGGGGGTCTTCTGGGATTTCTATTGTGTTTTGTTTTCATTTGATTTTGTTTTCATCTGATCCTTCCTAGGATCAGATACAGGCTGTTAAATCAATCTATATGAAGCAAGCCTATAGAGAAAGACCCCAGAGAACATTACATGGTCATCTTATCCTTCTGCAATTGTTATTTTGTACAAAACCACAATATTCCACAGCATTTCAGTAGAATATTGTAAAACACTAAGTCGAAAGCAAACACAACTCTAGAATATTAGAGAACTCAGACACTACTTGCTTTTATTTGTCTGCATCTGTTTTCACCCCAAACCAGCATCCACGCAGTTAATATAATTCCAACATGAACTGCAACTTAATCAAAAATACACTGAATGACCAAAAGAAAAGAGTTGCAGCCTCCAGAAATATCAGCAATGCATGAAATGGACTGACGCAGTTAACACCAGAAATCGAAATGTCTAACCTTCAAATATGCGATCCAGACGTTGCCGCTTGACTTTGTGTTTGTCCATTAGAGATATGAGAGTGGAAGCTCAAAGGACGTCTCCACAGCTTGGTGATGGTCTTCTCAAGCCAGCCACGTCAGAAATGCTTATTCCCTTTTATAAACTTATCTGCACCTGTGAACAGAAAAAAAAACTTCTTGAAATTTAACATACAGGTGTTTTTTCCAGAAGTAATTTAACCAATTAAGAAATCACATAAAGTTCTTAAATCGTATTAGGTAACCTGGTATTTCACAACGAACTGACACCTAAAGGCGTAGCGAAGCAAAGCGCGCAGCACAGCGCAAACAAGCCCGTATAAGAGATGCTCCAAGGCAGCTGCTGATTTCTGCCTCTGGACTCTCCGATACTTTTTCACCCTTTCACTGAACATATCGCCAGCTAAAGAAGGTACCCCAGGCAGGCACGGGTACACCATTCCCACAAACCTGAAGAAATGTGTCCACCTGGAATGAAACCCGAAGGCCACACTTACGCATCGTAACACTCGCTGCAAGAGGAAATACTCTCCATTGTTGACTCTTAAGCTTTTGAGAGTTTGATACTTGGAAGTTGAAACAATTCAAGGGGCACAGACCCGAGGAAATGCACCATAGTGACAACTCAGAACACCAACATCCGTATCAACCCAATGGCATTTAAAGCAGGTTCTTGCATGACTAGGCAAGCTCTTTGGCAGCACATACAACCAAGCGCTCTTCAGATACAGCGTAGCTGGGCACAGCATAAGGGTATTGCAACAGGCAGCCTGCAGTTTGAGCCAAGCCACTGAGGAGCAAGAAGAGGGGGTGGGGAGAGAGAAGAAAAATTCCTCAACAAGAGTCTAATCATAGCAGTAGGCTATAAAATGCACATGAGCAAGTGGATGGGGTAAACCCACGGTACAGATGCTCTGCTACCACAGTACCACCTTCATCCGCCTTTAAATGACCCAACAGACTTTGAGCACCAATCTCAGCAAACTCTCTACTACAAGCACAGTACACATGACAACAAGCCAAATCATCCACTTCCCTGTTTCTTTTCATTCCCACCCAACAGCTTTTGACATCGGTGGACAGCACTAAAGGCAAGTGACAGAACCTAGAAACCTGCTTGTTTCTTACTAGAGCTAAACTTTCTAAAACCATGGGCACATTAAGAAGACTCAGGCACTCTGAGTGGAATGATAAAGACACACATTTTGAATCTCGAGAATTCCACGTTTGCATTAAATGAGGTATCTTCACCGTACTTGGTGCAATCTGACTTTCTGAAAAGTTCCTTTGTGTTTATTTTCATTTAAAAATTGAGTTCATCTGCAGTATTCATCATCCTTTCAACACTTCATTCAGCCTCATCCTCCTCTTCATTTTCCCTCCACACCTCTTTCTCTTCATCCTCAAATTCAAGATTCTTCCACTGTTCTGCACCATGTCTGGGTCCAGCTGAATGTAACATCCCATTGTGAATGGGAGAAGAAAAACTGATGAAGGATGCAGAAGCCCAGGTTTTTGGGCTTTAAAAACCAAAAAGAATGATGCCATTTCAAAAAATTTCTATTACATTTCCCAACATTGATTATTCTCACAAAATACAATACTCTTCAATATTGAACGTGGCTCTGCCGTAACACTGCACAGGCTTTACAACAAATCTAACCTGCATTTCAGAAACACAAAAGCTGTACAGCCACCTGCCTCTGCTTAAGCCAACAGCCCCAACCTGCGCAGAGGAGCAGTCCTCAACCGGTCTTTAATTCGTTTCCTTATCACGTCTGTTGTATAATCCACTTCCTTCAACAGTCACATAGAAGATCTAGAGGATAAGCAACAGCAAGCAGAATACAATCCACATTTTAAATACTAGTCTTGGTTTAAATTTTTATAGCTTATTTAATTTCCCGTCTTGTAGAAACAGATATGCCTGCCGGCCTCCCTGTGCTGTTCTGTTTATTCAGTCAGCAAAAGATTTCTCCACTGTAGTCATTCTCTGTACAAAGCTGGATGACAGCTGTAACAAACAGACCATCTGTAACTACTGACCCACCACTGAAACTGTCACCAGATGTTTTCTATCTGTCTACAGTAGCTTCAAAGCGTGCCATATAAATAAAAGATTTTTTCTTTTAAACATTGTTTTTAAATCATTTTTCTTCATAGTAAGTTGTCATGAATTTAAAAAAATTTTGAGCAAAAAAATAAATCAACATGTTAACACAGTTCTAAATTTAACCCTCGTACAGTTTTGTTGTACTTCATGTTCTAACACAAAGAGAAGATGACAATATGGCAAGCATTTCCCAGAAAAACAAAAGCCTTACAATTATGGGAGCATTAGTTACTGCAATTACTAAACCACAACATGAATAATCGTATTTGAGAAATTCACTAAAAATACAAGCACACTGCCTAATGAATTAAAAATCAGAACACCAATATCAAAGATCAGGCTGCTCTAGTTCCGTATTAAGAAAAAGTGACAATTCAAGTGATTTAAGAAGACATACTGCTTATCACATACCTCAAGTACTAGCTACAAAGCCACCTGAGATACCATCAGGGTACAGAACACCTTCGAGCAGTACAAATTTTAGATTAAAATACACACTCTTGAAAACAACATTAGAGCTTTTTCTTTCACTTAAGAGGATGATTCCAGTGTTTGAAAATATTTTTAAAGAGATTGTGCCTCTGGGCATCATAGTCTGGAGCATTTAGCTACTTCTTGAGGAAGGAAGAGCTTTATTATCTGTGTTCAAGACTGATGAAGGGGATCTCCAACATTTTTATAGCAGAGTGGACAAATCCTACAGGTTAAACAGGAATGACAAGTAAGTGAACTTTTACTTCAGTTTTGAAAACACTGGTAACGGAGAGGAGGATAAATGTAAGCTGCGAGTGCGCAGATTTGAAGGAAGGCACATTCAAAACCCATGACCTTCCCTCCAGAGGAAGAGGATGAAAAGGAAGCACACCAAGAAATTAAAATTCTTTATAAAAATGTAAACCAGTGGGCTAATTATACACATACTTGTGGGTTAAGACAACGTCCAAGTTCCTAAGGAAGAACTCCCATCAAACCGTAAAAGTTGCAGCGTGCCACGCAGGACCATTTCCTTTACGTCAGTCTAACGGGAGAATTTTGCGTGGACCAGAGCAAGTTCCAACTCAGTTTGAACATGTGGGAAAACCCTACTGGAAGAGTTGTCATTGTTATTGCATAACCCCTGATTAGTTAGGCAAAGAGAGGCAGAAACTCTTCTGAGCGCACTTTCACCTACACAGCCAGGAAAGGCAAAGGGCCGGTTTCTACCTCTGCTGGGAAGGATTTGTAGGCTGTTCCAAACCAGATGATAAAGCATAAGAAATCCAAACCAGAAATAAAATTCACAGAACAGACTGATAGATCATTAACCTTTGCGAATAAGGTTGTAAGGCTTCATGTTACCCTTGGGAATCTCAATCTTCATTCAAACTAACCACTCTAATTTATGTTCTTCTGTCCAAAACTACATTAAATTACCGAATTTTTCTTTCTACTATCAACTTTCAAAAGGTATAAGGTCATTGTAAGAAAAATTGTAAATATGTTTATATTCCACTGTCATTAGTTTTTGATGACTTAAACTAATTTTCTTTCCTTCCCACCCCAATCACTAAGATTTTTATTTTCCATGACACCTCATAAGTCTCAAAAAGTCCATTCTGCAGAGTCCTGGAAGCAAAGACAATGAAAATTTTGTTCCTCTTGTTATAAGTACTTCAATTCTCTGTTTTGCAGTAACTGTTCATTTCAGATAGCAAACAGATCTGTTTCAGATAGTAAACAGATCTTCTCGTCCAACCCCCTGCCATAGGCAGCAACATCTTTCACTAGACCAGGTTGCTCAAAGCCTCGTCCAAACTGGCCTTGAACACTGCCAGGGATGGGACATCCACGATTTCTCTGAGCAACTGCTTCAGTGCCTCATCACTCTCATTGTAAAAAATTTCTTCCTTACGTCAAAGCCAACCGCACTGAAGTTTTCATGGCAAAACTGCCGCAGTCATCGGTGAGCTGGCCAGCTTGCTCACCAAGCCAGCTTGCTCACCGGGACTGCTCACCAAGCAGAAGGATGCCTTCTGCAATGGCTCCTGTTGCAAACGTATGACCACCAACATGAACCCCCTACCTTGCGTTTCTTCACCTGAACAGATAAGAAACAGAAAATAGTTTTGTAGGGTCTTCAGGTTTGGGGTTTTTTGTTTGGTTAGTTGGTTTGGGTTTGTTTTTTAATCTTCCTTCACTCACAGATGTTTGAGCAGCTCTTCAGTGAAATGACCAGAAGAACTCATAGGGCGCACACTTCAGCTTCATGGCAGGATGACAGATATTCCCAACATCTGAGATATTCTGTGCCACAGCTGGTTGCCCAGCTTGCGCAGCTAAAACCAGAGCACCAGTGTACAAATCTAAACCATGTGCTCTGGGATTCTGAAATCCATTTAATGGACTTCGCTCGTCCCAAAGCACGATGTAGTAAGCTTTTCTGCACATCTACCTAAATGCACAACACACAACAATTATTGATGTTCCTCAGAAACTTAGTTTCAAGTTTTCCCTCGTTTTGGAAAAAGGACAGGCTACGACATATGCTCAAGACGACTTTTACTGTGAGAAAGTTATTACTGAGAAATGGAAATTTATCCAAATTTCAAAATATTTCTTTAGCACAGAATGACATATCTTGTATTTGACAAAAGAGAGGATAGTATCAAGCCGATAAACAGCAGAAGGCAGTATGACATGTGAAAATGCCAAGTCAGAGAAATTAGCTTAATGTTCAAATAAAAGCAAAGATGTATTTACATACTAAAGTCATCAACTCTGCGAGAGATGGGCTCCAGCTCTGAGAAAGGGAAAAGTAAAGTGATGATGTCAAGAGAAATGTTCCACCTGAAAAGCTCTACAGTTGGTAGTTGAACATTTCTAGCGCCGGCAGGAGCAGTACTGATCTGGATAAAACAAGTATTTTGGATCAGAGGAATGCTGGTTCAGAATGGTGACACTTCTGTGTCACTGGAGTTACTGGACTCCACCTTAGCGTAGAATATTATAGAATGTCTGAACTCTTCTTTTTTTTCCTGAAGTTCAAAACTGTTATTCAACAGTACATATCACTAGGAGTTTGGAAAATGCCCCTTAAAAACATAGAGGAACCTCGGATAAGAGAAGAAGAGGAGGAGAGAGACTTTTGTCTGCCTGTTTTTCTCCAGGATGCAGCAATAGTAAGACTGCTGCAACAACCCTGGAACATCCAATTCTGAAGCCCTGCAGGACAGTAGTTGTTCTTACATTTGATTTTATGCTCCCATCCTCCTCTGGAGATACTGTGACTTACACTAAAAACTTCTGCAGTATAAAACCATCACAGCACTTTGTACTCAAAACTACTCTTGCAAAGATTTAAACTACATGTTAAAATAAGTGTGGCTCCAAGGGCAGAACAAAAAGAGATTCATGTCCAGGGGAAAAAAATTATTAGGTCAGACTTTCTGGGCAAAAATTGAAGTTATTCCACCCTATCTTACAAAAATTAATGCTGAATTGAGAAGAAAATATGTATTTGCCTGTCAGACAACTTATCTTGCCATGAAGTGTGGTTAAGCCACTTTGCCTTACCATTAGATGTCACTACAGTCTAAGAGAAACTATCCAGGGAGCTTCAAGATCAATAAATTTATCACAAAAGTGAAGGAATTAATGAATTATATGCCAAAAAGTGTCAGATATGATTCAAAAAAGGACTAAAAGGACTAGCACTGGAACAGGCTGCCCAGGAAGGTCGTGCAGTCCCCACCCCTGGAGGGTTTCACATCCGTGTGGGTGTGGTGCTGAGGGACATGGTTTAGGGACTCTGGCAGTGCAGGGCGAACGGTTGGACTCGATGATCTTAAAGGTCTCTTCCAACTAGATGATGCTGTAAACCCCCAAACATTACAAAGGTGTTACCTAAATGGAGCTACCTCAAAAAAGAGGAACTAGAAAGTGTCAGGACAGGCAGTAAGTACAGTCCAAGGTGCGGAACAGCTTGCTGAAAAAGGAGAAAAAGAAATGCAGTGGTACTCCCCAGCCTGAAGACAACACGACCATGGGGAATAGAACAAATGCACGTGACTGAAGCACCATGTCTCACTTCGATGTTGAGTGAGCACGTGGTGACATAGTAAGCCAGCACATTAAAAAAACCAGGAGACTTTGTCACGGGGTAATTAAATTGTAAAACCTCGCGTCACAGGTTTTGCGGATGCCAAAGCTTTCAGCGGTTCTTAAAAGGAATTCCAAGTGTATGGAAAACCCATCAGTGGTCACTGATGTCCAGGTCAGGCATTCATAAGCTGATAAATACCAAAGGCAAGAAAAATGTCAGTGCGTTCCCAGAGGCAGCCATGGCGGCTCTGTGTGAGCCAATGTCCAGGTAGCTCAGCAGCCATCAGCAGCCACTGAATGAGATGCTTCATGAAGAGCAAGAGGAGAACACACACGGTACTTTACTTAAGCATCCACTAGACTGCTGGAGATGAAACTCAGGACAGCTGGACCTGCAGTCCCTCCTGACACAGGGGCACCCCTTACGTTCCTAGAGATACACTGGGATATACTACAAAACAGACTGATCCAGCCATGCAGAAAGTGAGCTCCACAGCTCACTGGGATGCATGGAAAAAACATCCTAACACAAAATACAACTGCAGCAAGTGAGTACTATAATGCCTAAAAGATACTGCTGGAATCATCAAACTGACAGTCTCTCCAGTACAGATCGTAGGAAACACCGAGAAAATCATAACTGAAAACCTGCTGGTTTTTTGGTGACTGCACCATAGCACGTGGTAAGCTCTTCCAGCAACAATTGCCCTTTATTACTGGCTGATTTTGCTTCATTGTCAGTTCAGCTTTAACTTCCAGCCATTGGATTTTCTTACACCTTTGCCTGGCAGATGGAAGAAGTTCCTGATGTTCTTTGCACAGGTACCTCTCAGGCAGGACCAAGCCATCCCTTTATTTACTTTCAGAATAGATGAAGCTCCTTGATACTCTCCTAGGAAGTCATGTTTGTGATCCTAAATTGTCCCAAACACTGGCATCCTTAAATCGAACAGCAAGTCACTAAAGTCTTGGTCCATGAGTGCTAGAACAAGAGAAAGCCTTGCAAGAGCCCCTACATCAGTGTCAGAGGCAGATGAATCATTACTGCTCTCCCTTCAGTCCTAGGATACGTGCTGGGACCACACCTCAGATGAGAAGACTTTTCGTACTTGGTAAGCAGTTTATTCACCTCCAGTGCAAAGCCACGTTTTAGGATGGGGTTCTCTGTCCTGTGAGGACAGCCAACAGCCTCTCATGCCCCAGGAGCTGAAATTTGGACACAGTTTGATAGCGTACAGCTTATCATAGCAAACACGACTGCTCTGCAGCACTTCCATTCCTGGTTTTTTAATCGCATCAGCAGTTTTACTACATTTATCACTGAAGGGGTTTTTTCCTGTTGATAAAAATGTTCTAACTAAGGCCAAGAATGCCTCTTGGCAGCACGCCGTTAAAAACAAAGCGAACGGGGTTTTTGACCTATTGTCCACTATTTTTTAACACTGTTTGTACTATTCCAATCAAATAGTTTTTAATCAAATTACTTTAGTACCAAATTAAATGTCTTCCAAATGTAGCATAATAATTCGATAATCATAAACTCATTTTTAAGGCACAAAATTGTCATAGTTTTGGCATTTTGGGGAATCCATGGTTGCACATCTACGATACAATGTCACATTTGTGATCAATCAAATCAAAATCCCTGTCTGTCCTCCAGCAATCAAACCTGCATACTCAACCAGAGAAGTTGTTTAACTGGTAATTCTTTTCCCCACACCCAGGTGTCAATCCGCACCTCCTGACATGACATGCCATTAAGAAATTCCCAGCCAACCACACTCCCATCTGAATCACTGTAACACAGAGTGTTTTTACTCCTTGCTAAATTCTGTAATGATCTCCATCACAATTACAGGGATTGCTAACGTAGAAGGTTAATGCTAATGGCTAAGATACCGTATCCTTTAACGCAATTAAGGGTGGGGAAACAAAGAATCAAAAGTACAATTAGATTGTCTTGTGCATCTGAGACCGACTGACATTTGTACGGTATGTTATAACTAACACTAGCACACACTAATCGTTTTCCAAACTGATTATGTTTTGTCCATACTCAGCACTTCAGCTCCTCTGCTCGCTCTTGTATTCAGTAGAAGGAAGACAGAGAACTAGTGTCACTACGGGCTGCTTCACCACAGAGGTCTGCAAAATTGTTTTTAGAGATATACAGGGGTACAGCTTGTAAATGGGATTTTCCCTCTTCTGCTCCCACAGTGTGGTGAGATGCAGTCTCTCTCACAAGACAGAGCCTTAAACACATGGAAATCATGTTCTCTATCTCTACATGCAAAAGTCCCATCCGAGAGCTCTGGAACACCACAGAGCAGCGCCATGCCTGGTTTCTGAGATGCACTACATCTTTACTGCAAAGCGATTCAGGAATTTGCAGAAGGGGACAAACAGGCAACTATGTTTTCCAGCACTGAAATCATTAGATAGGTGTAAGAAATCTTAGGAAGCTTCTCCATGCTCAAGTCAGTATCCACAATCTCGACATTACGTATACCAAAACCTGGCACAGGGAATTGGTCCAAATGCAACAAGCTATTTTATTTTATTCCAAGAAGTTTCAGTGCAACTACACTCAGAGTACCTCAGTGTCTTTCTGCCATGTAACCACTTCAGATTAGATCTCTCTTCCAGCTATGAGAGAATATGTGCAGCCTGCTATTTCTCATTTGCTAATTTGAACATATATGCTGTTCTGATTCTTGTTACAGAAGAAACATCAAGCAAGAAATGCACTTGGCAGCTGGTCTGGAAAAATGATAAGGCTGCAATAGTCTTTAGTGGAAATTCATTTCAGTCCTAACCTAGGAAATAAAATTTCCAGCCCCTATTAACGTCAAGGTTAGCTACTCTTGATTAATTCGAATGCTCGTATTACTGAAGAGGGCGGGTTTTCAATAAAAGTTTTAAACTATCCTAAGTTCACAACATTGTACATCTTGAAGATAAACCCAAAGCTGTGAATATAATATTATCTGCAAAACTAAGTAGAGACTTTGTGTAAAAAGACTGAAAGCTAGACCTGGACAAAGAAGTTTGCATTTCTGAAGAAGTGCATTCCTTGATTCTGGATGGAAGTTAAAGATGTGAGCCCAGAGAAGCAGCACTGCACATTATGTCCAGCAGCCAAGCCACTAGTTCACTTCCTCAAACCTTTTCACCAGTTACCAGGCAGATAACTATGAATTAAGAATTATTCCTCACAGGACTCCTTGTAGAAGAGAGGTGTGGTGGCATACCGGGTCACTATATATTGAATATGCTTCTTCGAGAACCTCTTGAGCCATTTTAGTGCATTGACCTCGTGTCAGAGAGAAGGGTGACATTTCTCACCTACGAGAATGCCACACTGTCACTGAGAACAAGAGGAGACATCCACTCACCACCCACCAGCAGGTCCCTCAGTACTTAGTACCCTTCGCTGCTTTCCACGGCTCATTCTGCCATAATGCTGACTTTTCAAAAGGTCTAGATAAGAGTTTACATCGATTTACGGTGTCCTAAGAGCTCCTCCAGCAATGTCAAATGAACAACAGCTGGCTGGAATCACAGTGCCTGGGAAAAAGGCAGAGTTTTGCAGTATTGCATCCAGGAGGAAAAACACATATTTCTTCCATGAAAGACTCACTGTGCTGCTTTAGAGTACCTGTAATCCAGGTTGTTCATACTCTTCTGCAGGCAAATATTGCAAAAGTACTACTCATATAGGGTGTTTATCAGGAGAGCTGTAGGGATCACTGTGCAAAAAAAGTGCTCTTGGAACCTGCTTTCACAGCTGGGAGACACTAGTATTGAATATTTCCCTTATTTTTGGAGCTTCTCAATGCTTGCTGTCCTCACTTCTCACTGCAGCTCCCTCACCACCTGCTCAAGATGATGTCTGAACCCTCCACAGGCTATTGCTTACTCCTTGTGCTTCGCAGTTTTTAGCTACACTGCTAGGAAAACAAAGCTCCTCAGCCCAGCGAACTGCCTGGACAGTCAGCTCAGTTCTCTGTGAGGAGATGCGAGAACCGAATGAGACTCTGGTTCTCCGTTTAAACACGGGAGCCTGTACGGAAGCGATTCAGAACAGTTTACCAGTTGCCTCCTCTTCACTTTCACAGCATTAAGTGTCTCCACTAAAACGCCCAGAAATGTTTTGAAGCTTAATATTAGACCATAAACAGCTAGACAAGACTGTCCTGTCTTCAGAAAACAAAGGAGACAAAACCCAAAAGTGGCTTTTCTAAACACCAAATTGAAAACAAACTTGAGGAGACAATCCCAACGCTCCTGCTAAAACATACCCTAGGAGAGGCTGATGTTACACTTTTACTAAGAAGCAAAGAATTCTCCTCCCCAATCTGTATAGTAATTAACTGTTTTGCTCTACAAGAAAAAATTAATTTCTAACTCTGAAAATAGATTCTATATTGCATGAAGTGCCGACCCATTCTATGTGGCGAAGAATATCTGCCATCCCCTTTACAAATACCACCAAGGTACCCAACTCCAGCTTCCACGAACTGTCATTTGGACCAAAACACGAGCAACTCAAATATGAAACAGGTCAACAGCCACCAGACCAAGCGTGAAGAGCGCTGTCAGAGGAACCCAGGGCTGAAGAGACGTTGAGGCAACTTCACTAAACTGCATCTGGAGTACAAGAGTCTGGTAAGAGATGTCCTGATTCCAAAAAAGAACTTGAAATAAAACATTAAAACATCAGAACAGGGGTTTAGTCCTCAAAGCCTTTCACTGAAATAATCTGCTAGAAACAAGAAGTGAAATCACTGTCAATACTCCTAGAATGTCAAGAATAGCAGTACCACCAAAATTTGAGTTTTCTTTTCATCTTTTGTCAGATGTCCAGCACATTTTTCCAGGCATTTCACAAGGGAACATTAGACAGATTGCCTCACTAACTTTTTCATCATCTTATTTGCTGCAATTAAGAGGTCACTAACAAAGTATCCTTAACCATAAGCGACAAACAAAAGGTTTATGAATATACGCAGCTGCACTTCCAGCTTTGGCTCCCCAAAGGAAGGAATAAATGACGTGTTGTTCTACTGTCTTCTAATGGATTTAGTTTACAAAAATCGCTGAGCACTATTTTAGCACCATGTCTATGCAATTTTATGAAATAATAATTTCTCATGTTTCTCACCAATATTGTTAAGCTTCTTCTTTCCAGTCCACATTCCATTAACTGCTCATATGCTTCTGCCACTTTTCATTCACCTGATCGCAACCTTATCTGTATTTTGATCAATTACTATTTTTCCCTGAGACAACAAACAAAGCAAGTAGCCAGTTTAAAACCCTCTTAAAACAAATAGACTTAAACCAAAAGCAAACAATGGTCCACCACATGTCGACAGGATTTTCATATGCAAAGCATCAACAGCGCAGAGTACATCTCATGGTCTCACGACAAACATTATCACCTTTATATTTTAATTTCTTGTACATAAAGGAATTGTAAACCAGTTAAAACTATTTTTAACTTAATAGTTATGAAATCTGCATATATGGCAAAACATGGGAAGTGAGGCCCTAATTTTTCTCAAGGATGGGTAAACGTTAACCTTGCTTTGACTGCTGGTATTGTTTCTCCAGAAGCAGTTCAATGACTGCCACAGAAGATAAAGACCCTGCAACCTTTCCCTGCATATTTTCAATATAATTGAAGAACAGCTCTCCTTATACATAATTAGATTTGAAAACGTAAATGTCTTTTGCTTGAATAAATAACATCAAGATTTCAACACTCCGAGTGTATTTGCAATTATATTACAGTTCAAAACAAATGAAAAACTGACCTCTGAAAAAATCAAGTCTTAAAATAGTCCAAAAGTACACAGTCTTTTGTTTCATTTGACTGCACTGCATGTCTGGATTGAGATTGCTAGCTTCTCTGTGTCTAGATCTAGATGAAAATTATCTGTATAAAGGGAGTAAAATGCCGAATTCTGAATTATCTGAGAATTCTACAACAGATGGCCTAAAATATTAGTGATGCAGTTGATGCTGGCATTGGGTCAGTTCTTTACTTGTTAATTAAGGACCTTAATTTTGAACTATTATTTCACTAGAAAATGCCCATCCGGGGGGAAAAAAGAAAAATTAGAAAATGCATGGCTAAAGATTTTATAAAGCTTGCTCTCCATTTGTGCAAGAGTTTCCATTCTGGGTGATTAATAAAATTCCAGGCTGAAAAGAGCCCTCCAGCTCCCAGCAGTTTTAATAAGATCCAGCTCTTGCCTTCAGCAGATATTGGCAATATGCAAGGGCAGAAATGTTGACCCATCCATTTCACCTCACTTGTGGGTACATTTTACAGTTTAAGGTGCTCAGATCTACATTTCTGGTACTCTCTGGGTTTGGGAAGCGAGTCAGAGATGGGGCGACAAGAGGCAGATGCTTCTACTGTCCAGATGAGAGATCCAGAGTCAAGCTTTCTACACCAGGGACCACATCTTGCTGGGAGTTCACTCATCATTTGTATTGCAAATTGCCGCCCTCCTGTCTCCACGCATGCCAGCGCTGGATCTCCACCTCCTCTTCCCCACTGCAGCAGAAAACAGAACATCTGATTTTCTCTAACTTCACCAAGACCACCATGGGTTGCCCCAAGCTGGTCAGAGCAGACTCAGGCCACTCAGAGCAAGGTCCTTGCTGCCCTCTCCTGTCAGCAGAGTTCCACATTCTGACTTGGCAACTGTCCCAACAGGGAGTTGATGAACTGCTGGAGAATTCAAAAATACATAACACTGAAGTGGGCTACACACGGACAGGTTATTGCTCTGAATGAACTAAGGAAAAGTGAAATGCCCGCAAGAGAGAAAATTCAATACACTTGCTCATTAAATCCAAGATCATCCTAAGGTATGTCCGAGTTACCCTGTAACTGACAAAAACGAAATGGCAAGCAGTAGCTACACAACAAAAAATCCCTCTCCCTGTCCTCAATATTTTCTTTCCGTTCCCACATCTTCTGGGTGGAAAAGCATTCCCCACAAATCACGTCTCTAAACTGCTCTACACTTGGACTGGTGGCCAGGACACTTCACCACCAGCTACCACCAGCAGCAATTCCTCAAACATGCTGAAGTCAAGGTTTGGTCCCTGAAGCACCAGTTTTGTTTTCTGATGGTTTGAAATCCATCTGCAAGAATACATACGGGTGGCAACTGCCCGATCAGGTATTTATAACCTCTACTAATATCAGCGTATTTTAGAAAGGAAAAAAGAAATGCAACTAAATAAACACCTTTCACTTCCTGTTCCATATGGATTCCATGAAAAATACACAACTAGGCAGAAATCAAGGTTGATTAACACACATTCACATGTAAGATACAATTACTTTTTTAAATAAAAGTTTAAATGGGTACGAGATTTTTCAAGTATTCTAGTAGCCAGAAGGTGCACTTGAAGGAAATGGAAATATTTGATTATTTGTTTACTTTACAACTGAAGAGCCAACCACCACTTTAACATTGAGGAACACTGCTTCCTCCGAAATGTTAAGGATGTCCTTGACTTCTGCACAAGGCAAACAGCAACCTCAGACTTTCTAAACAGAGCCTCAGAAAGTATTTCCTTTCATTTAGAAGCTCTCCTAATTGGCAGGTTAAATAAAACAGTTTCAGAAGTTTTTCCATAAGCCTGAAAACAAACGGGTACCTATGGAGCCAGCGTGCAATCTTGGATCGCAGGAGAACTTTTCCCTGCATTTCCTGGGGACTGAAATCGCTACGGCATAGATTAATGCTAGTGAGTCTATAAAGGTTGGATTGGTACTGACATCTTGGATATTATTACTATAAATGACAGATTAATGGACAAAGGCAGGAGATCCCAAAAGTCATCCCAGATATTTAATTAATAGGAAGTAACCAATAATCATATTAATTAGCACAGTTAAAAATCCCGTAAAGCAGTAAATGATTTCAAAGGAAATTTTGGCTATAACAATGTCAAGTTAAGTAATAACTTACACCAATGCCAGCACAGAATAAATGATTTAATGATCCCCATAGAAAGTTTTATTTTACTGAGATCAATATCTGACTCCTATTATACGCTAAAAGCCATCCCTAAAACCAATTATAAGAACTATTGTTGGGTGACTCAGACACAGAGAAACTTCCCTCTCAATTGTCATTCCATCAAAATTAAATACAGAATATTAAACTAAATGCATCTTTACAGCATCTTAGAGCAGCAGCAGCTATTGGTAATTTAACATTTTATAAAAAAAAAACCCTGTAAATCTTTGGTACCCAACTTTCTGGACAATTAAAATAACTAAGGCATTTTGCAGCATAACATAATATCACCATAGCTAAGTGAACATCAATAGCAATAATGATTTCATACCGCACGTCAAAATTGAACACAAGGTTTCACATTATTAAAAGTGTATGTTCCAAAAATAATCCCTTTCAAACTTGACTTCCATCAAACGTAACAAATACTCCATACAAAACAAATGGGGTTGTGATAAAATAAAACTTTAGACTAACACGACCTCGCTGTTCTCTACCTTTATGTAACATTTTTAGAAGTAATAGTCTTCATACCTGAGTTTTGCAGAAACAGAAGTAATTATCCGGAGATAACAGAAGGATGAAATAGAAAATTCTCTCCTAACTGTAAAAAATTATGCCCACATGTGAATATTGATCATTTTAAACATTTCTTTTTGAAATCCTATTTGCCAATAAAACTGGGTAAGACGCATATAATAAATGTAATATATAAAAAAAATGAAAAAAGGTTACTATTTCATTGCATTATAAAACATTCCTGTTCCAATTTTGCCTTTGCTCACATCCTGCTTGTGCACGATACCAGGCAGCAGTAAGAATTGTCACGTGCCAATCAAACAGCACTGTGAAAAGCTGTTAAAATGACAAACTATGATTTGAACGATGGAACATTCAATTGAAAAATCGAGAAATTATGGGAATAAGGTTCTCAACTCACTCACCTTAACCTTATGCTTGCCGTGATCTACAAGCAGGCTAAAGGAGTTATTCCTGATCAGCTGTCAACAGTTAATCTAAAATAACCTACGTTTATATTTTTATACATGTATCTGGATATACCTATATGTATGTGCATGGAAGGTCTAAATCTTCAAACATTTCTTTAGGTACTTCCTGCTGGGTTTATGCAATAGGCGCTTTTAAGGAACTTCCAAGGATGTTTAAATCCCGAGGCACTCTGATTTTGACACAAGACCCATTGATTCATGCACTCATTCAAACACGCTGCTTCTGGATTTACACCTGCTGCTCCGCCAAGGGACAGAACTGAAGCACCAAAACCAAAAGCAGAGAACGTACGTCCCTGCTTCCCAGGTCTGTATTCGACTTGTACCACTTACAGCACTGCTTCCCTTCTGTGCCCAATTCCCTTAGAAAGCTTAATTTTTCAAGCAGGTTTTTCAGGAGCAGAAATACAGCTCTGGAAATGATTGGAAAACAATTATTCATCTCTTTAGTACTAGGCATGTAGTTACAAACTGGACATTAACCTGTAAATACAGCTGGAGAACAGGTATGAAAACATGTGAACATTTGAAGTGCCTCATCCCTTAATAGAAAGACTTAAATAATGATGACAGGGTTGACAGGGGAAGTTCTCCAGTTCCCTTACAAATTGATATTTAAACCAAAGGCAAACCCAGAATGAATTTCAGAAAGGGACTTTCTTAGAGCAAGATCATTAATTCCTTCCAAGTTTTTTAAATGAACAGAAGATAAGAACAAAGCATCCCTATGAAACCAAAGTGCGCTGTAAAAGCCCTGTTATTAAATGTGCAGCAGCTGATCTAGACAGTTCTCACTCTAATGCTACTTTATGATTAATCAAGGTTAAAAAATGGGATTATGAACTAGAGAAGTTAAAGATTAATTTCTCAGAAGTTTCTACAGCTGAAAGTGGACAACTATAGATTAACTACAAGGACGAGAAATCTAGACTCTATAAAGATAAATTTAGACCATCTGTATTATATCAAGTACTAGTTTGTGCGTTTTTCTTGGCTTTCAATCAAACTCTGGCCCTTAAAAAAATCCCCTTTCTGTTTAGAGTTTGAGAGACTGCAGCTGTTCTCACTACTGGTTTTGGAAATCGCTACTCAAAACCTCCTTTAACATATAACATACCTTAAAAGATTCAGCAAAAATAATACTTCTAAAAATAGCTTATCTCTAAAGTCAACTTACAACACCCAGAAGATGAAAATAGCAAGAGCAAATAATGAGGATAAACACAACTGGGTTAGAAAAATTTCAGGAAGAAACCAATAAATAAGGAAAAACAATTTAAAGAATCTCAGGGGATACTGAATATTGGTTATTACTGGATATTGGAATATAAAGCCCAGAATGCTTTTCTCCTCTGAAAATATTTGCTTAAAAGAAGGATCTGTGTATCCGATTTGATCTTTCATACCTGCTGCCTACTCTGCAAGTCAAATTAGAATGAACTATTCCCCAGTCCAAAATAACTTGGAACAACAAGGTACAAGATTGCAGTGAGAATGCTGGCACTCGCTTAATTCACCTGCTCCGACCTTTTCACTGAAGTAGTAAAACAAAGGTGATAGAAGGTCCTTTGCTCTAAAAACAGCAATGAAGAAAACTCCCTGTGCAGATTCTAATACGGCAATCACAAAGTAGGAAGGATTTCCTATCGTTACGAAGCAGCACCCTCCCCTCCTCCACACACTAGCTTTTTCATTTCAGCTCTCAAGTCTGTCACAAGGGTATGAGCATCTCTCACGGTTTTAAGACCGACAGGAGCTTGGCGATCAATGGATCTGAAGCAGAGCTATTACCACCCTTACAGCAAACATCACAGCTAACGGAAGCAGAAAGGGAGCATCTTTAATGCTCTGAGGCTGCATGGGAGACCACCAGGGAGGAGCTGTATGAATTAGTTAGCTGACAGGGCTCAACCCCTGCTCTGTGACACACTGTCGTCTTCCCACCAGAACAGATCCAAGGCTTTAGCTATTAAAAAACGGGTAGGCAAAAGGACTGTGGTTGACCAGGAGTTGCAGCCCGGACTAGTGGAACCTCATACACCCTACGACGTGCTCAGACAGTGTCTGGAATTGCGCTGACTGTACCTTCGACATGTTGGCAAACCATGACAGCTCTGGGAAGCGAGCTCAGTAATTTGCTTTTTGAGGGGTTTTGTACACCCACAGTGAACTGCTTATTACTCCGTCTTCCAAGAAGGCATGGACCAGTTCCAGGGTTCTTAATTTCTGATAATATGACAACATTGACATGGTGGTCTTATCTCAAATGAATTACAGTTGGAGCTGTACAGGTTTAACCAAACCCTTTAGGGAATCCTCTGGGAACATCTCCACGCAATTCACAAGTCTACTGCCACAGAGCACCTTTTATTGCAGAGCACGCTCTGAGGATTTGTTGTCCCCACAGACCTACCAAGGGAACCATTCCACACCTTTAAAGAGGCTGCACCTTTTTTCCCCTGAAAATGAAGTATGAAAGCTTTCCGAATGGCTCTTCGCTGCCCAAGCAATTCAGACAGTGGATACAGAGCATGGGCAGAGCTGCTGAAATACAGACGACAGCACACAGCACGACAACATGAAGTGCAATGAGCCACTCCTTACTGGTGAGACAACAAACACATTCTGATGCAGTTTTACTGTGTATGAAATGCAATCTTTTGCTGAATGAACATCAGATGTAGAAAATTTTTAAAAAGCCTGTAAGCGGACCGAGAGTGTTCACCTCAGTAAGCCCGTTCATTAGAAAATGCACTGGGACAATCAGAAAAACGAAAAATATTCTTGACAGAAGAGTTTAAAAAGAAAAGCTCAATCCGTCCAACTAATCAAAGAGAAGATTATGGCTTGGCCTGTTCAGTCAACTGGTTCAGAGGTTTTTGTAAGTATTTATGACAGATCTCCTCCCAGCATCTGCCATCAATACGCTCGCCTCACATACAGACATCGCGTTCCTCACAAGAGGTTAATGACAAGGTACGACCTGCCAGTTTCTAGAACCGTAACACACAGAAGTACAAGGCACGTTCCTGCATTTTTAGCAGAGAAGAGCTTTAATAACAATACTCAAGTCACTTGATTTCTTAAAAATTTGTGTAATGTCTCCTGCCAACTCACTGCCAAAAAATCCAGGTCCTGCCCGATGCCAGCTACACCAGAGCTTTGCCAGAGGGCAGCTCAAGCAAGCGAGGCAGCTGAGGTCCCCACAGCACTAAACAAAGCCAAACCCAAAGAGAGGGGGTGCAAAAATAGTGTACCCCTGGATACAGGCTCCCAGGAAGGCAGTCAGGGAACAGAGCTGCTTTGGGAAGAGGAGCACAGCTGGGCAACGGCTGCACCTCCTGGGCAAAGCAGAGACCTGAGAGGATGGAGCTTTGCTCGGCAATGGGGGAGAGGCTCTGTGGAGAGCACACAGGTGAAGATCAGAGGGAAGGCAAAGAAAGGGGATGTCATGGTGCTACTCTGTACGTAGCAAATGTCCTGTGGTCATTGTCAGCCCACTCAAACCAGCTTGCCTCCCCAAGAAAACCCTGCGTAATGCTGCTGAACAGCAGCCATAGACTCGGGGTAAAAACGTGAACAGGTCACCGGGCAAACTGCAGATTTTTCCAGAAACATGATAAAGGCTAATTTTGTTAGGATCCTAAGATCAACTATTCCCACCTTTGGAAAAGAAAAACCCAAAACAAGACAAAAACCCCAAACCAACCACAAATCTCAAAATACTTCCACTGCTTCTAGTTTTGTTCTCAGTATGAACATCTACATGAGACCTCACCAAATAATACCTCGGAGGAAAGCCACCTTCGCTCATTTATGAGAAATCACCACTCTGAGAGCAACTCCCCTCCTTCTCCTACCAGCAATGAGGCAGGAGTCCTCTCTCGTATGTTCAGTGTGGTGGATTTTCAGGTGATCTGACATCTATTACACAGCTTGGAACGGAGCAGGGACAACAAAGCGAGATTCGAGCCATCCTGCCTGTATGCCTCTGATTTACAAAAATTTACAGTCAAATTGCTACCCAACCACTTCAAAGTTTTTAGTCTGAAGAAAAAAATGAGGGGGAAAAAAAAAACCCTAAAAAAAGTCCTAAGTAGAGGCACTACAGGACTCCCTAGTTTTACATCATCCAGTAAAAAGGGCTCTGAGGACAGTGATAGCCAGTCACTGTCTAACCTGAGACCCCGATGTCTCCTCCTGATGCATTTACTCCAGTTTGACAGTAACAAGCTGAAGACGGTAACTTTTTCCCAGCCCTTAACTGAGTCAGACACTGAAGTCCCTAGAGAGACAGATACAAATGAAAATAAAATCAGTCCCTTTACGAAGGCCTAAGACATCAAATATATCATGAAAGTATAAACGTTGCATCAGTGCCAGTCTGCTAGGATTGTTTTAAGCTCAGCTGAACACAGCAAAGTCAAACATGAAGATTTTACTTCATCCATTTAAATGCATTTACATAAGAGCAACAAAGACATTTCATTCAGGTATAATTATCCCTAGAGAGATATTTCCAATTATTTTTTTAAAGACAGCAAAACTTTGAACTTCAGATACCTGATACATTAAAAAACCCTTAAAGAAACACTGATGTTCAAATATTAGTCTGATATGCTCACATTGCCAACAACGGAAAGTGAAACTGCAAGTCGTGGAAACACTGGGGTGCCACAGTTCAAAATCTCGGTTTGCTATTTCTGCAATGATTAGAACTTTGCTCTCTCACAGCATAAACTCTCTTGGTGCTCAGAAAAAAAAGTGAGTAAAGCAGTAAAAAAGGTCTTTACTGTTTATTACTGATCCTCCTACAGTGGTGGCAAAGGACAGTGTTTCTTCTTGAAGATACAATACACGCTGTCTGCTCCTCTCTCGACAGCCACACTAACTCGTCTTCTATCAACAGTTGTGCCATACACTTGTGCCTGATAGGAAGCTTTTTTCCAGCAAAAGACCTCAGAAATGTATTTGTAATATCTCCAGGGACTACTTTTTTCCCTTTCAGAAAAAAGTTAACCACATTTCATGTTTACCTCTGTTGTATCTTCCTTCCCATCCCTGCCGCTCCTCTCAGCAGCAACCAACTGAACGCATCAGCTGTTGCTGCGAGGAACCGTGAAACAGTGTTTTCTTCATTACTTCCCGTCATAAACTGCAGTGTAATAATGCTGAATATTGTTCACAACTGCCTCGCACTCCAGAAACGCCTGTAGTACTTCCTTTTTGGCAAAGTAAACAGTCTCTCTGTACAGAGAGATGTGCTTTTCTTCATCCAAAAATAGATGTTACTGATTCAACCATTTCTAGCACATATTTATTGTGTTGTTGTCCAAATATAATGTATATTTGGTACGTGCTGCAAGAAAACAAAACATCGCAAGGCTAGTCTAAAACTAGCTAAGGCCTTTAAATGTGGCGTCTAACTTGTGTGACCCGTTCCATGAACTGCAATTACTTTGTAAGGATGGATTACGCCAGCGAGGTAATACTGCAGATACTAAGTCACTACTCTTGTTTGGGGAAAGGAAGGTATTAATGTACTCAGGAAATGGCAATTAGCAGAGACACAGAAAAAAAAAAAATATTATAGCTGTGTTGATAAAAACCTTAATGGATTGTGTCCATTTCGGATAAACACAACTTTTTGGCATGTGAGCACAAAAAACTCACTCCTGCAGACATGTATTTATGTAATAATCTACCACCAATTTGAAGATTAAACTAATTTAATACACATGCTTCTGTTACAGGCATCGACTCTAAGTGTTTATTAGAGTCATTCCAAATGTTTTTCTCTCTCATAGTTGCAACACACTAAATCATTAAATTCAAAAGAAAAAAAAATTACCAGACATTTCAGACACTCTTTGCAAGCAGAAATTTCACCCGAGATGACTTTAGACTTGTTCTTATTGTACAACCCGGAGACATGAAAGACCTGTTAAGTCATCTTAATAGAGAACTCGTCCCTTGGGTGTCTTCTGCAAGTGATTCATTTCATTGACTCTGAGAGTAAAAGGGTCGTAAGTAGAAGCAACAAATATGCAATATAGCACTGACTGTACGTTCTGGATGGATTAGAGCAAATGGAAGTATTGCAGCACCAAGACCTAATACAGCGTTAAATACAGCTGATAACACAAAAACACCTCTGTACCTTACTTTCATTACATGTTTTATGAATATTTTAAATCCTAATAGTGGATTAAGCTATTTTACTTTTTTTTTTCTAGAGGTGGTACATGAGACCCACACCTTACTTCTCCCCTTCCAAGTATTTTTATTTATCTTTCACATGGGGTTTATCACAACTTAATTTAACCAGTTAAATACCTGTTAATCCACACACTTGTTGTTCCCCAACACATTACACGTTTTTACACTGCATTCGAGAGGTGCAGTGCTTCGAACACCTAAGCTGTTCTTCCATACATATACCTAAAAATATCCAGGCTTTCAATGACAGCAGTACACTCAATGCACAATAGCAACATGTGATAACATAACACTTGCAGAAAGCATGAGATCCCATTTTGAGTGCAAGGAACAAAGACTGATGTTGAAATATGCTTCTTTTTTGTAAGCTGATAGGATAAACGCACCCCTGGAACATTCTGTTTGTGGCAGATTTAAAAAAAAAAACCAAACCAAAACAAATGAGGTGCTCAAAGCTCACAAGTGAGTGGGGCTTTGCCCAAAAAATCTCACATGCATTAGAAAAAAAAAAAAAAATCAGTCAAAAAACCCCAAGCTTACTACTACATAATCTGTGTGAAGAACGCACCTCAGTCTTCTACAGATAAACTGTACTTGTCCAGAAAACACCCCGGAACTGGGCTGAAGCACTCTCAGACACAACGGCAGACAAAGACATCCTTAAATCCAGCTGGAGCAGCAAAAGCAACTGGGGAAACACAGTGCAAAAATTCTCCAAGAAGAAAATAGGTAAATCCTCCTAATAAATGTTAGCCTGAAACCTCTTCTGAGTAAAATGAACAAGAACTTGAAATGACTGTTCTGACACTGGCTTTCCCCACAGTCAGGAGCTGACAAAAGGCGCAGAAGTTCACACCTTGACTCTCTAACAGCAAACAAACAGAACGAACACGAGCAAAATTTTACCATGCTGCATCATCACAGAGGTTCAGACAACACAAACCGAACAAAAGAAAAAACAACCTAAACTTAAGCTGCTCCTGGGCTGTTGCACCTTTTGGAGCTCTTTTACCTTGTCTTCTCAGAGAGATCGGAGTGTGTCACGACTAAGTGGAGCAGCTTTCTTGAGTTCCAAACACTGCGCTACAACAGCGCTGGTGAAAGACCAGGCACTGGAAGTTTGAGACACACACACATCAATAACCGGGGGGACACCTGGGCATCTGCTACAGCATCCAGGAGCTCCTGGCACATTTGCTGGTTGCTTGGTCAGGGTTTTTGGTATTAAATAGGTTTTTAGCTGAACTACCGCACGTTGTAGAGTTCAAAGAATCAGATTTACTCAATTCAGTTTATTTTTCTGTGCCGATTCTGAAGCACAGTCATAACTATGTCTAGTCAGTGCCTCAGCACTTAATACACGAATTATAAAAAAATTTAGATCCTCGCTTCATGATTTAGCTTTTTGCTAATGGCATTTATACAAGATAGGCACAATAGACAACGCAGAAAAAAAAAGGCAGAGGCTTTAAAAAAACAATTTATAAAAATCAGTAAACTGACTTCAGATCAGTGACAGCTCACCTTCTGTTCTGTAAGACAGAAAAAAAGGTCACCAAAATAAGATGCAATATGCAAATGCCCCCAAAAGATAAGTGCCTGCCTACGACGCATCAAAAAAAAAAAAAACCACCAACAACCTTCCCTGTGTCTTTGCGGGAAATACCATCCTGATTACTTTTGCTAGTTATTGCTATGTTTCACTCTTCAAAAGCATCCATAACCGTTCCAAAACCCTCATCTGGGAAAATGCAGCTGTTTATCAGAACACTAACACTAGGCTCCCACATATCCACGTCAATTGATTTGATTCTTTACCAGCTATATAGATAAAAAATAAAAATAAACTATTTTATGAACATCCTGCAGCTCCTCTGAGAGCAGCTGTTACTGTAAACATGTTTTGCCAGAGGCAAATTCTGTTCTTTCTCTTTTCGTACAATTCCTGCTTTCCTCTAATTTTCAAGGTTGCTTCAGTGGGGATGAGACAAGAGGCAGCCAAGGCATTTCATGCTTTACAAAAACGTTTCCCCACACAGTAATACCTATTTTACACAGCCCCATCTTCTTCCAAATCCTGAGAACGCAAAGTTCAAGTCAATCCTTTGTTTCACTGTGGGATTGTTCAGGGAACAAATTCACAAACCGTCACAAGCTGCACTTGTACAGGACTGAAGCTGCTCGGTACTAACATGCAGTTTTCTTCATGAGATTTTGAATTACTGTATTAATTGTGCTTATTTCAGTTACAGGTTTAGTTTGAATCAATATTTTTGCTTTATTATAAAAACAACGAAGAAATATGTTCTGGGTGATTTTTCTACAAAAAAATCCAAGCAAATCCATGCAATCCCTACAAAATCCAAGCAAAAACTTGCTTCTTCGTACTGAAGGGGAAGTTGTGCAGGAAGGGATTTCCTATCACTGAGATCATACGTACACACACTGATTATTTTAACGTTTGTTAATAGGACAACCATTCACATTAAAGTAGAAAAACACAGAAGCACAGAAACACAAGCAGAAGTAATTTCTGTATGGTCACTGTGGATTCACCAAGGACAAATCCTGCTCAACCAACCCAAATGGCCTCCTGTGGCACAAGACTGCGGTTTGGACGAAGCACCGCACGTCACAGCAGGCTCATCAGGCAGGGGTGGAAGCAAGAGCTCCTCAAGGGTTAGATGGGCTGCAGTCCAGCTGTGCCACTAAACCCAAAAGATTAAACCACTGGCTTCACCGGTGGCATGTAGTAAGTTGAGGACTCCTGGGAGTTATTGTTGTTTGATATCGCTATCACTAAACTGGAGGAGGAGACGGAATTAATCTACAGCAAATACAGTGACAATATAGAATCACAGAATGTTTTGGGTTGGAAGGGACTTTCAAAGGACATCTAGTCCAACCTGACCTGGAATGTTTCCAGGGATCTGGAAATTTTCATCTACCGCATTCCCATCTTCCACCTCTCTGGGCAACATTTCCCAGGGTCTCACCACCCTCAGTGTAAAATACTTCTTCCTTATATCTAGTCTAAATCTCTCCTTTTTCAGTTTAAGACCATTACCCCTTGTCCTACCACTAGAGACCCTGCTAAACAGTCTATCCCCAACTTTCTTATAAGCCCGCTTTAAGTCCTGGAAGACTGCAGTATGGTCTCCCCGAAGCCTTCTCTTCCCTGGGCTGAACAACCCCAACTCCCTCAGCCTGTCCTCAGAGCAGAGGGGTTCCAGCCCTCTGATGATTCCTGTGGCCTCCTCTGGACATGCTCCAACAGGTTCATGAACTTCTCGTGCTGATGACTCCGGAGCTGGACATAATACTCCAGGTGAGGTCTCACCAGGGTAGAGTACAGCAGCAGGATCACCTCCCTTGACCTGCTGGCCACGCTTCTTTGGATGTAGCCCAGGATAAGGTTGGCTAAGAAAGCCTCCATCAAGCTTGGAAAGGGAGAGATTGATAGGCTGTGTGGCAGAGATTCAACTCAAAGAAACCTTGGGAAACTAGAGGACTTGGCCAACAGAAGACCATAAGAAGTACAGAACTGGATACTCGGGTCAGAATGACCGCACACATCAGTACAGACCAGGAACATACTGTAGCCCTGCTGAAAAGGTCTTGCTGTGTGTGCAAGATGAGTGTGAGTCAACTCAGGGAACAACTGAAGCCAAGCTCATGGAGCCAAACTCTTCTCAGCAGCGAAGAGAAGAACAGGAGCCAAAAGAGAAGGTGCGGCTTGGGAGGTTCAAACTTGCCTCGGACTTTTTTCCTAGGGGGTAGACAGCGTAGCAGTGGAACAGCTTGCCCAGAGAGATGATAGAAACTGCACCTGGAGGTCTCCAAAATGAGGTAGACAAAGCTAGAGCTGGCATGACTTTGAGCTGTCAACAGCTTTGCTTTGATGGGGAGGTTGACGAGTTATGCTACAGAGGTCCCCTACACACCACAGGTTTGTAATTCTAATCTGCAAGAACCACTGGCAAGAATTCTTTCATATCTTAACGTTTTCCTTCAGCAAGGTTCTCTATATTAGCCAAGGGAAGTCTATTTTCACATCAAGTTTATCTACTGTAAGACTTTCTCATGCACATAGAATCAGCTTCTGATGAAAACTAGACCTGTTAATTGTTTCAAGCTCTGTTACTGAGAAAAATGCCTCCAGATTTCAGCTGTTAAGTAACTGGCACAGTAACAGCTCCCTAAATGTAAAGCAATGTCTGTGATACTTGCTATGTCCAAGCAAAAGAAGGAACCACAAATTTGCCTCCTCATCCTCCATCCCAGCTCCTGTGAGACATGTCCAGCATTAGCTGAAAGGTTGACCTTAGATTAATTGATTTATTGACTTGTAGCTCAGTAAAATACCAGTCTCTTGAGGACAAACCTTGGCTGCAGGGCTTTTTTTTTTATTTTAGCTGAACATTACTAGGTCTCTGCGTAGTAGGAAAGACAAAATTAAGTCTTGGTCACAGCAGACATCATCGGCATCATGTTTGCAGGCTTGTAACACTGGAGCCAATCTTAGACTCAGGCCTCTTCAGGTGACACATTCAAGCTAGGTCTAAATACTGCTAGTTCAAAGGGTTGTAATTCACATGTAGCTAACATTCTAGTCCAGGCTGTTACTAACAGACATGTTCGTTATTCCATTGTGTGGGTTTTTCCCACAGACCTTCTTATAGCCTCCAGCATGCTACTGCAACATTGACTTGTCCTGCCTTTTGAATATTTCACCCCTTTTCCCACAGGTCACCACTTCTCCGCTAACATTGAACACGAGCTATCAGTCTGCACTCCTAAGGCCCCTGGAGCATACCCCAATGACAGCCACCACCCCTCGCTCAATCAGAAGGAATTAACTTAAGTTTTCCCAAACCTGTGAAGCCAGACTCCACCAACACACTGGTGGCATATTCAAACACACACCTCTGAGCCTTCTGCTGTGAGGCGTCTCCCCCACAACTAGGAAAAGCTCCCATATAAACAACAAATTCTCTAAGCTACGGTAGCTCATAACCTTGCACCAATCCAAACAAAATCTAGAGTGCCTCAGTGGCTAGTAAGCCCCCTCAGAGATCAACTACAAAACCAGATGCTCCACAAGAAAAAAGGTAGAGAAAGATTTAGCACCATTCACATTTTACATACAGCATCCCAAAACACTTTACTTCAGTGAAAAGATGAAATCCTAGATCTCTCGGCTACCACTAGTGTCCTGGACAAAGCAAGTCTGGAATAGGGTATCTTCCACCCATCGTGTTACAGCTGAGGATGGCACAGGTAAGAATTCAAAGCTGAATGGGGTGGGAGAAAAAGTAAAATAGACTATTTTGTACAAAAAAGGCCTCAGCTCTGGTTATCTGCTTTTGAAATAATTTCAGTATTTTGTAGACAGCACTCAGGCTATTCAAAAGCAAATTTGTCAGTTCAACTTCCAAAGCAGGTTATTCCAGATGATTATACTGCTAAAGGTAAGGAGGCAGCATTAGTTTTCCCACTTCACAGCATACGGACAATTACTGTCCAGGCAGCATTCCTAGTGCCTTATTCTCAGGCTACAGAAATATTTCTCATAAGAGTATCCCACTAAATCAGTAAACAAATACATGTTGCCACCTGCTAGAAATGGGAACCAACTGTTCCCAGCACACTGCAGAAAGAGCAGCACAAATCTCTCCATGTCATGTAAACTGCTTGTCTAACTTGGCAAAGGGAACATTAGAGAAACTTTACAAGTCTTTGCACTTCTTTATGATGAGACATTAATTTATATCATTCCTGATTAGATCCATACAAATACCTTTGATCTATAAATAAGATTCCCCGTTGAAGTGCATGAAGCTGATTCAAAACAAGACATTCTGCTTCTGGAATGTGAGCAGCTGTGCAGAAAATAATTGGGATTGCCAGTCAAGGACTGCTATTTCAGAGTATTCCCCACGTAAACACGGGAGGCTGTTACTCTATTATCCTCTACTGTACTTTTATTTAAAGTGGGATATTGTAACCCCTTGCTATCGCTGGGCAAGAGGTAGAGAACCTTGTTTCTCCCAGCAGGGTAGCCACAAAGTGCCTCAGTCTCCCCTAAACGATCTGTAATCACAGCAAGGATCCGAGCACGAAGCAAAACAGTTTCATCCCACAGAACTCTATTACAGAATAACCATCATACAACTACAGAGAGCTTGAAAAGCAAACTCTTACACATGCCCAAGAGTGACCCTTGAAGCACTTATTATTTTCTCTCTCAGCAAATCTTCAGATGTACTTTATACCTAGTTTATAATCTCACTTTAATTTTCATTCCATTCCTGAAACTCTGCCATCTGTTATGCCTGAATTGCTGGATCGGTCCCTCTGTTACGCTATCCAGAAAAAAAAAAAGGTTTCTGCCTTTGTACAAGTCTCAGATACGAAATACAATTTCTCCAGTGAATAAAGTAAAAATTAAATTTAATGTCTCAGTATAATCAGATATACCCCCAGCGTACAGATATCTGGGCTCTGAAAACACAGAACTGTTTTCAGAAGATTTTTGAAAAATCAGTGTTGAGAACCAGCATTTGTTTCCTCTGGCTGTAATCCTCTCTTTATTACTGTGTCTCTGGGTAGTCTCCAGTTACACACTACAGAAAGTCAAGAGCTCAGATGGATTTTTCTTTAAACATAATGTTTGCAATAGGAAATGTGTTTAATCAATTCTAAGTAGGAAGCTACAATTTTAAACTATTTATTGACAGACTGCAGAGTTGGTCAAAAATGCTCAAATACGCTAGGCAGATTGGGAAAAAAAAAAGTGTTTTAGGGTGACTTTTCAAAGAAGCAGCTGGATTAGTAACTTCCTCAAAACTTCTGGTCCAGAGAACAGACAGAGAGGAGCTGACAAAACGTGTGCGAGCAGCAAGAGCTCTGAGGATCTCTGCCTTTCCAACTGCTGCAAACCCATGGCATGAGCCTTGCACACCAGACTGGTCACGGGACAAACCCATCCATCCCAGGCACTTGTTACAGCCAGGAGCTGTGCTCAGCCCAAGGAATCCCAGACCAGAAGAGAGGCAGAAGTTTAAGAGCATGAGAATCCAAAATTCACAGAGAGGGAAGAAGAAACGTGGGCTGAACGAATGAGAGCGAGCACAAAAGTTGAGCGTGGTTTTACTCTCTCCCTCCTACTTAGTTGCATTTTTTTGTCAAGAACAAAATCCTGCAACAACTTCTTTTTGTGAGCAATCAAGAGAGAGCTCCCTGGTAATGAAACTTGTCTTTGAAATCACTTTACCATTGCTTAGAGCATCATTTTTTAGTTATTTAAATTCTAGGTTTATATTGCTTAGTTGTTCGAAAACTGTCATATTTAGCACCTATGTATTCAGAAGCGATTAAGGTGACTCAAGATTCACTAATATTCAACCAAAGAACCAGCATGTTTTGCATAGCTTACATTAAAGTCATTGACCAGTAAAAATATCGCCGTTAGTACAGGTATCCCAAATGCTGGTGTTCACAGCGTCACCTGGTTGGAAGAGAGCTTTAAGATCATTGAGTCCAACCATAAAAGGCTTGTTCTTAGCATGTCTTTCCAGTTACGTTTTATTGCACAGAAAACTTACTTCACACAATTAGATCAGATTAAATGATTAAGGGTGAAAAATCAGGCGTGCCAAAGTTAGGAAACACGGAAAGTACCATGCTCTGCATTTTTCTAAACGTGAAGAAACACTGAGAGAGATCCTGCCTTATTAAGCAAGAATTTGTTTACTGTGCACTATTCAAACCCTGCTCTCAAGAAAGGAATTCCTCATGCGCTTTTCTTTGGCACTTTCCACTACCCAAATACTCACACATTCATATATTTCCATAAAATGCGAAGGAGAGGTATTTTCCCATCTGCAAAATAAGGAAACTAGGGCACAAGGAGGTTAAGATCAAAAGTACTAAATGACTTCAAACAGCCAGTATGAGATTGATAGACCCGATTTCTCAAAGGACATGGTATCAAGCAGCGATTTGTGTAGTCGAATACTCAAGCCCAGTGTCAGAGCACTCCATACCGTTCCAGAGGTATGGTCACTCAGCTAGTAAGTCTACCTAACTGCTCACTGCTGCCAGCACAAGGTAATCTTCATTCCCCTCCCTTCCATTCTTCCAGACAGGATTTTCCACTCTTCGCCTGGGATTTGACTATTCATCAAATCAATATATCCCAAAGAACAAAAATAAACCTAAGATAACCACAAAAATTATTAGCTTCTGCTGACCTAGTGAGCCAGAGTAGTCTGTCAAGCAGTCTGGCAGGCAGAAGATTTGATGCTAAGGAAGAAAAGTGATACAGCTACAGGACAGGGAACAGGATTTCCCCTCTTGGAGGCAATCATCTGTTGGATCAGGTCACACATCGTGCCCAGCTGAGGAACTGGCTTCTTCACAAGTCAGACTGCAACGGTTCAGGAACAGACTGCCAAAGCTGGCAACCACCCCAGGAAAAAGGACAGCCACCACAAACCTTTCTAGCATCACATCAGGAAAAGGTTTCCCCAGGAAACAGACTTTCTGGTTTTAACTCTAATTCTCACCATGGCTGCATTCCTAAGGAACGATGCATCCACGAGAAGCACCTACTTCTTGGAAAGCTGTACCCATTCCAGTTTTTGCAACACAAGGTAAAGGAGCTCCTAACCAATACCAACTTCCACCATAGCTTTGCACTGAGCCTTCTCATACCAGATAGCGAGACTTCAACAACTAGGCTGCACAGAAAGCAAGCACCAACAAGAAGCAACACCTCCTGCACATGGAGTAGGGCAGAAAGCCTGTTGACAACAGGCTACATGGATAAATAATAAAAGATGTCATCCTGGTGAACAGTAGATCCAATTCACTTTATCAGAATTCTAACATTTACCACCTTCTGAGGGTTTCACTTCAGAAATTTGGTAACTTATTTTAACAAGCACTACACACTCTCCAAGCCCCCCAGCACCCTGTTTTTAAGCGGGGCAATACAGATTCTGTCACACAGAACATTACTGATAGCGAAAAGTTTCCTATCTGCCATCACAGCTCTGCCACATGGACAGTGACAACTTCGGGCTGAGGCTACAAAACAAACAGATGTAAATTGTCTCTGGGCAACAGGAGCAGGCCTTAGGGCTTCACTCCGTAAATACTCCCAGCTATGCTGATGCAACTGTTCGCAGGACTGCACGGTGGCACACAACACTGAAAACCCGGGCTTTGGCTTTAATTAAACAAA